>NW_006800299.1:257383-266291 GCF_000485575.1 Poecilia formosa | reverse complement strand
AGGGGGGAGGGGGGAAGGGGGAGGAGGGGGGAGGGGGGAAGAGCAGGCTGAGGAGAAGGAAAAGGAGGAGGAGATCCAAAACGTTGCTGCTGTCCGTGATGTGTTCGAGGCGGCTGGGAAAGCGGAGTTACCTTAAGGTCTCGGTGAACGATGTGCTTCTGATGGCAGTACTGGACCGCAGAGACGATCTGAGAGAAACGTTCAGGTTTAATAATCATTTAATAATTTAGAGTTTAAGGATTTTACACTAAGTTTAATGTTTCATTATTATATAATTAATACAGGTTTTCCCACAGTGACATTCAAGCACTTTCAAGCTACGTTTTCAGAAAACAAAATTCATTATGGAATATTATTTATTGCTGTTATTAGGTTCTGCTGCGGGTCGCTGCTCCTCGCTTTAACCTGCAGCCTGTGCTGCTGCCTGGCTCAGAGGCTCTGCGCAGGCTGACCTGCTAAAACCACCTGCTCTACTTCTGTGTTATGGGGTGTCTGCGTTACCGTGGCGATGGGTGGTTTGGGAGCGTTACCTGTCTAAATTTAGCTCTGGCCTCCTTCTCCTTCATCCTCCCATGAGCTACGAGGTAGTCGAACACTTCACCTGCGCGCGCACACGCACACGCACACACACACGCACGCACACACACACAGGTCAGAGGTGGATCCAGGTGTTTGGCTTTAGTCCAGGTGTGTCTGCAGGTGACAGACCTCCGCTGGCGTACTCCATCACCAGGTAAAGCGTCTTCTCCGTCTCTATCACCTCAAACAGCTTCACTGCAGACAGGTAGGACAGGTGGGGCTTTAAAACGGTACCAGAGGCCCAGCTGAGGCCCGGCAGAACCAGAACCTGTTGGACCCGGCGGATCCAGGTGGGACTCACCGATGTTGGGGTGGTTCAGGATCTTCATGATGCGAACCTCTCTGAGCAGCTGAGACAGAAACACAGCAGGCCATTAAACACACTCAGACCCGGTTCTGGTTCTGATCAAATGCCTGGTTCTGGTTCTGTTGCTAGTCTCACCTTCTGCAGGCTGGTTGGGTTCAGCTGGGTTTTGTCGATGATCTTGATGGCCACCTGAAAGGTAAAGGTACGGGTCAGAACTGGTGTTGGTTCTGGAGCGTGTCCCAGAACCGCGTCCAGCCTGGTCCGGTCCAGTCTCACCTCCCGGCCCGTCGGGATGTGCCGGGCCAGCTTCACTTTGGCGAAGTTCCCCTTCCCGATGGTCTTCAGCAGCCGGTAGTTTCCCACGTGCGGCGCGTCGTCCGCGGTGACGGCGGCGGCGTTTTTACAGCGGGCGGAGCGTACGGGGCGGGGCAGCGCCTCACCGCGTCCGTCTTCCCCAGGTGCATGCTGGGAAACGAGGAAGCAAAACAACATGGGTCAAGCTGAACCCAAACCGTTTGACCTTCCTGTCAGACTGGAACTTCATCCAGGTTGATGTGAATCTACAGAACAGCTGGAACAGAGAAGGACCAGGAGAACAGGCACAAGAGGAGGGAAAAGTCAGAGTGCAAGAGCGACGCTTCCAGAACGCATGACGTCACCCTGGAGGTGGCACTGGAGGGACGGGTTTAATCTGACGAAGGGTTTGAAGTTTCGTTAAATTATGGTTTACTGAGTAAAACATGTTAACTCCAGCTAACCATTAATCGGTTACTAAATCAGTTTATGATTATTTCAATAATCAATCATGACTAATGTGATTAATCTCCCTGTTCTGACCCGTCCTGCATGCTGATGCTTAGAGGAGGAACAATAATAAAGAGAGAAGCGAATAAATCTGTTTCTGTTTAAAGGTTTGTTTCATATTTATGGCAAATGAAAGAGTTTAAGATGTAAATTATATAAATGTGAGGCAGAGATTTGATGAAACATTCGGCTCCGTTCAGGACTAACTGGAGCGTCTAAGAGACAAACCTGGTGTTAAACTCTCACCTTGAAGCTTCGTTTGTTTCATGGAGGTAAAAATAAACAATAATTGATTCTCATTTATGATTCAGAGACGGATTATTTTAGGTAGACAAGCATGGTAACATCAGAGGGCTTAAAAACGGATTAAAAACAGATTTATGTCTTAATCGTAACATAAATACCAAAATAAATATTAAAACATGTTATTTCATCAGACGGAGGAATAACTTCTTAGTTTAATGTTTTTGTTTTAGGTTAAGGCACCTGAAATTAATAAATAAATATCCTTTTTTTTTACTGCAGAGTTTATGCTTATTGGAAATTATTATAGTCCAATAATCCTGAATAAAAATGTAGTTTAAAATAAAAATCCATAACATAATCTATTTGCCTTTGTGTAAAACAGAGAAGCAACATTTCCTTCTACTGTTGCAAAAATAACATAAAAGTGATTATTACAGTAAAAGCTGCGCAACACGTTGAATCATTAATTAGTCATAATATCAGAGAAATTGACTAATCATATTTAAAATCATCACTGAAATATTTCTAGATGTCTCAATATGGAGAAGCTCTGATTGTATTCCAGTAAATATAATTGTTCAGATTATTAGACTGGTTGAGAGTAGAACTGATATTGATCAGTATTTAGCCTGCAGTCTGCTGCCGAACAGAAAAACGACGCTGTTCCTTTAAGACTCCAATGTTTGTCACAACAATAAGGTCAAACTACCAGCGGTTCCCACATCAGTTTTTATTTTTTTGTGCAACTTCAAAAGATTCCAGGAAAAGTTCCTTTGTTTAATTTGATACAGATTGTTTCTTTATGTGTCCATGCTCACCATTATTACAGAGAGTTTTAACAAGCATTCAGGCTTATCCAGAAGAACTGGAACTCTTAACCTTCTTATCCAACATTAGTGTCTGACCTCACATATGCTCTGCTTGTGGAAACCATCAGAAGAGCCGATGCCATCGGTTTTACTCCAGTTGACGACTCAATACTTTCTGCTAGCAGCCTGTTTAGATTTTAAGTTATTCAAAAGCAGCCATTTATTTTCCTTGGTGCTGATTGGCTGAACCCACAGAGCAGAAAATGTTAGCTACCAAAAATGTTTTCCACTATGTGTATTAATGCGTATTAAAGAATATTTGGTGCTTTAACTGTTAAAATAGGCAGCTATATGAGTCTCAGACAAGTCAAATATATCTTATTGTGTCATTTCAGCCAGCTGACTGGCAGTGCACAGCAACAGTTGATATGGAAACTCAAAGAGTTAAAAACACTTTGAACTACTAGAAGAGTGCAAGGAAAGTTTTGGCACCACTGGTAAACCTAGAACAGCCTGGAATAAAGCACAGATTTCTACCAGAACACTCTGGATCAGATTTTTGGTCCCTGGCAGATTTTGGAGTGACAGATCTGGGAGTTCTGATCAAATGGATCCGGACCGAACCTCCAGGTTCCGGTTAGGACCCTCAGGACTCCCACTGGGGCTGGAAATGTTCCAGAAAACACCGGAAACGCTCCTGATAGCCGTTTCCTCCCTGATGCTCGGAGATCAGATGATTCAGCTGAAGAGGAAAAAGTTTGGAGGTGTTTCGGTTCTGACCCACCTGTTCGGTGTCCCGCTCGTTGACGGTGGGCAGGGGGGTCCTGGTGGACATGATACCCAGGTCAGTGTAACGGAGGTCCGGTCATGAAGCCGCCGCCGCTCCGCTCCGCTCCGGAACACCTGTCTCAAACTTAGCGGGTCGGAAAGTGACGTGCTGCTCCGGCTTCGGTTCGGTTCTATCTCAACGAACTCCCTCGCGGCATCACCTGTCCCTGCCCTGGGTTACCTGTCCCGGCTCGGCTCGGATCCTTTTCCGGAAGTTTATAACTGTCATGGATCCAAACCGAACCGGAGCAACAGTTCCTCTTTAACGCCGAAGTTAGCCGGGGAGTTAGCAGCCCGACACTTCCCGGTGCTGGGACTTTATTTCGGGGAGAGAGGAGGTCCGGCTCGAGCCGCCGGCCTCTAGCTTCGGTCCGCTTGGTGAGACAGTCCTGGTTCGGTCGGTTCGGCTGGAATTTGGTTCTGTCGGTTTCTCCTCATACTCTCAGCTAGGAGTCAGCTAGCCTGAGCCAAGATGGTGGACTAACCCAACCCTATGCGCTGACGGCAAGTGACGTCAGACGCTACGTGTAATATGATTGGTTGATGAGGTCTAGCAGCAGCGTTTGTTGTTACTAGGGTGACTACAAAAAACGACGGGATGACGTTGAACCCCACCGCCAGGGGCGCAACCCGGGAGGAGTAAAAGGGGACATGGAAATTTATATTTATAAAGTGCAACGGAGTATCAGAGCCAAAATAAGAAGATATTTTGAGAATGCAGTCAAAATAATACAAGAATAAAGTCCCAATATTCACAGAACAAATATGTGAAATTACAAGAAATTAAGTTGTTTTAATGAGAGCAAAGCATAAATAAAAATTATCAAGAAAGTTAAAAAGGCAGCCTGGGCATTAGAAACTAAAACACTCTGGGAAGATCAAATGGTTTAAACTATTCTTTTAAGCACACACACTATTTACTGAAGAAATTATGAATAAAGGAATATATAACCCTATGTCAGATGTGTCCTTAAATAAACAGGAACAAGTGCCATCTAAAGGACAATACACTGAAGATGATTTAACAAAGTAGTTAAAAAGAAAACTGCACTTTTCTTAGTCAAATGAATCAAGAAAACAGAAAAAAAATCTAAGAAAAATCAACAAAGAAGTTTATATTTAAATTCCTTAAAGTCTCGTTTTCCCTCTTTAAAGAGGATTCTTCTTCGAGATGAAACCAGATTCCTGAACAGTTTTGTCTCCAACCAGCAGAGGGCGACAGTCATCCGCTCAGTTTCTGCTTTACTTGCAGTCTTTCTGGTTTTAATCTGAACTAGACACAAAACGAACAAAGGCAAACACAAAGATTTGAAGAAAAAATTCATTTTGTCCGTTAGAAACATGCATTATTTAGCCAGTTATACATATAAACATATATTTTCACTACTTGAATTTGATCAACTTGTTGGTTTTTCACATCAATCTTGTTGCGTTTTCTACAGATTTCAGTATCTTTTAACGTATTAAACATTATATATTTATGACCAAAGCTGAATTACTCCTCCCAAGGAAAATGTGATTTTCCTTGGGAGGAAAATCCCAAGGAAAATGGGATGTAACTCATGATCTGTAATCATGAGTTACAGATTAGTAACTCATGCACTAATCTGTGCATGAGTTACTAATTAGTAACTCATACACTAATCTGTGCATGAGTTAGGCTTGTTTTTACGTTTCACAATAAAATTATGGTCATTTTATTAACAGTGAGATTTTAAAGTACACCTACCTCACTCAAGAAGGATTTTATTTCACTGTTCACCACTGACCAGATCTCTGACGAAGAGGTATTGATCCTGTCTAAACAAAGGGTTAAACTAAATAAATCATTAATCATTAACTTAGGCAGGTTAGGTACAGCATGTTAGCATGTGTTTCACATGGGAAGGTAAAAACTACAAACTAATACGTACAATGTTTCTATAGTGTTTACATGATCTTCTAAGTTTGGAGTTACTTTGCCACCCGTTTTGCAGGAGGTACTTAATGTCTCACTGAAAAATGTAGAAAATATCACACGTTTTTCATTTTAAGAAAAAAAAAATCTAAATATATTCCTAAAAAGACCAAATATGACAATGAGTTTGATTAAAATAAAAAACCTTAATTTCTTAGCGTGATGTTTTTTCTCCTGAATAAATCTCTAAATCTAAAACTTCAATGATGTTTTGTAATAAAAACTAATTTATTGAAAGTATTTCTGCACATTTTTGGAGAAATGAGTCAAAACATCCAGCAGAGGTTCTACTGAATAAATACATTTATTGAAATGACAACAGTAACAGAAACACGTTTGTGTTTCTATAAGCATTCTGCGCAACTTTACAACATTCATTACTTTAGGGTTTAGTTAAGCCGCAGGAAGCTGGATTGATTTAAAATGAGTCTGGTTGCAGAGTTAGCTTAAATACGACACATTTTCTAACACTTAATTAGTCATAAAAGGAGAACGGAGTCCTGATGAGCAGCAGATGGCTTTCCAACACAGAGTTTTCCTTTTTATATTTCTAAACAACTGGCTAACATGTTAGCATCACTAAGCTAATGTTTACATTAAACGCCATGCAGATAATCTGAAACAAGCTATGCTAACATGCTAACATTAGCATTGAGCCGCACTGTTTTAACTCTTGATCTGGTTGATCTTGTTGTTGATCCATTTGACTTTAACCCTGGAGAAGAACGGAGGGCTCTGATTGGCTGAGGCGTCCAGGGGGCGGTTCTCCTCCACGCTGGCCCGGATGGACCGGACGTCCGCCGCCGAAAGGCCGAACTTCAGGGACAGCAACGCCGAGACGTGAGCGCCGCTGCCGACAATCACACAAATAATTTATCAGAAAAAAAGATTTAAAGAAAAAAAAAATCACTTTTTAAAAATATTTTTCTTATTTTCTATGTGCTTCTTCACTCTGTTCTGTTTAGTTGAACTTAGTATTTTCTTCTCCCTGGAAGTTTGATTTATTCACCCTGACTTCAGACACTCTCAGGTTCTTCTGCCTCGAGGATCTCAGTGTTTTGGTTCATTTTTTCTGACTAAATGAACAAAAATCTGCAGTCGTGGCCAGAAGTGGGAGGAGGATCCACAAGATGTGTTTTCTGAGCCACATCTGACAACCAGGTGAGCACGAAGCCTGAAGCAGCCTGGAGAAAATGCCTTCACAACGCCAAACGTGAAGTTTGTTCATATTTTGGGCTTTTAATAATTTATTTGAGTCGTTTTTATTCCAGGTTGGAACGATTCTGCAACACAAAACTGAAACAAATACAAAAACTAAGATTTGAACCATAATTTAGATTTTTTTCTGATCTACAAAAGTCAAAGACAACGGCTCCAATAAATACATACATTTACATAACAGGTCTGAAGAATCTGGAACATTTTAATTTAACAAGGTCAGAGGTCATTAAACTGCCTCAGTCTCAGGAATCTTAAGGTTTATAAGGAGAATTTTAGATTTGCACAAATTTTTGTCAACATTTCTAAACAAAAGTAGATTTTAAGATCTTCGGTCCAACCATTGGTGCCAAAATCAAAGTTATTTGTTTATGTAAAACCTTAACTACATTCAAACTTTATGGGCGATAAACTCTGTAACAAAAAAAAAAGAAAAAGAAAAAGAAACTGAGAAAGTAGTTTTGAATTTTTTTTTCTGTTTCAATTTTTTTTTCATTTTTAATTAAAAAGTTTTCAGCCAAATTTAGCTCCGTACATAAAGTTTGTAAAAAAAAGAAAAAAGTGAAACAAGAAAAAAAATGTTAAATTGAATTAATCTGAAAAAAATGAAAAACAACTAAAAAAACTGGAACTTGAAAAGTAGTTTTTTTTTCCAGTTTCAACTTTTATAGCCCTAATATAGCTCCATACCATACAATTTGTTCGTAAAAATTTAAACTGAAAAACAACCTTGAAACTCAAGTAAAAAATCAGAACCTTAAAAAAAACTTTGAGCCTAAAAAGTACTTTTTAACTTTTTTCAGTTAAAATTTTTTTTACCAACTTTATTGGCCCTAATTTAGCTCCATACAGTTGGACGAGCCAAACCAAAATAAATTCTGCTGTTTGGACCAGAAGTGTTTTCTGGAGTCAGAGTGAGAAAGCTTGTAATGCTTGGTGGTGGCAGCATGATGCTGTGGGGTAGAAAGAGGTTCAGCTCAGACCCACAGCCAGATGGTCGAAGTTTGGTAATGAGCCAAGACTTCAGCTTCCCCAACGACCTTTGACCTCTGGGCTGATTTAAAGCCAGAAAGCCGGACCAGTTAAAACAAACGATCAAATATCAGGTGGCATGAAGAGATTCGACCAATCAGGAGGGAACAGAGACGCTCTCTAGCCGCTCTAGGTCTGGACGTCTCTAGCCGTTCTAGGTCTGGTCGTCTCTAGCCGTTCTAGGTCTGGACGTCTCTAGCCGCTCTAGGTCTGCAGCGTTTCCCAGCAGAGACTCGGTGACTCAAGCCTCGGGCTCGGCCCGGTTTCGTCAGAACCGCTGCTTGTGGTTTGGTGTCATCTGGAAACTCTGAGCGTTTTGACCCACAGAGGAAAGAAACGGATCCCTGTTCTGTCAAAGCGATGGATCTGAAGCCTGAGACGCAGCGCAGCGACACCTGAGCAGGTAAACCAGACGGCTGGAAGCTTCCAGAACCTGATCCACACCCGGTGCCGCTCAGTACTTTTCCTTGAAGCGGACCCGCCCTTCCCACCGGAACCAGGAGGACTCGGGTTGCAGCACAACAAGCTGGCACACACTCAGGTACACCTGGTGTCAGGTGTGGCACCAGGACAGATGATTTATTGCGGGTTATTTAAAGCAGGCGCCAAACTGCAGCCCTCTGCTGTGCTGCAGGTTTTAGATGAGCCTCAGGTACAAAACCCTGGAATGAAACGGCTTCATCTCCTCCTGGTGCAGATCGGCTCTCCAGAGCCTTAATGACCTGATTATTCTGTTCAGGTGCTGCAGCAGAGGAACATCTAGATGTCGCAGGACACCAGGACTGGAGTTTACACCTGGGATTTAAAGCTTCAAACGGAAAACTGAAACGTTGAACATGGTAACGACATGCAGAGGAGGGAGAGCGTCTAAAGCTGCGTTTCCACAGCAAATGCTCACAGAGCTTTGTTGTGTGGAAAAAAACACAATTTGCTTTTTCCATTAAATGAGAAATGAAACTAAAGTCACTTGTGAATAAGTTTGTTCCCGTGACAAATGAAAAACACGCAGCGCCAACATCCTCCTATCACTTCCTGTCTTCTTCTGACATTTACAGTAACTCCGGTAAATGTAACTAGTTACTCCGGTAAATGTAACTAGTTACTCCGGTAAATGTAACTAGTTACTCC
>NW_006800299.1:253940-257058 GCF_000485575.1 Poecilia formosa | reverse complement strand
CGATTTAAACAGCCAAAAAAGAAACCAGCTCATCTTGGCGCCAAAACTTTTTATCCAAACGACAGTACTGTCAACGTCTGACAAAATTACGATTTGGTTGATCTGACCAGGAAATGGAAACACGTCTACTTCACTTTTTTGGTGATATTTTAAAAGTTTGCTGAAAACTTGGATGAGAAACATGGCTAATGTTCAGCCAGCGCTAATCACCAAGATGGCGCTGGCTAACCTCATGCTAACGCTGCGTCACAGTCTGCTAAACAGACACAGACCAACAAACCTTCACACACTCAATCTACAGAGACGAGCTGACCGTTGACTGAAGGAAGTTTAACCAACTTCCTGTTACCCTCAAAGTGAAAATCAGTTTGCACATTTCAGCAACAAGGCAGTTCAAATGCTTTACTTCACAAAATTATAAAATCACCAAACAGTCAACAAAACCAGAAACATTCCAATGAGTGCCATCATCAAATTAATCAATTAATGTCAAATATGTTGGTGAATGTTTCATTTATTATGGTAAAAAGCAGCTAGAACAGATTGGCTCTTAGTTCAGATTTAAAGGATCTCAGGATTTCGACTGTTTTTCAGTTTTCTGGAAGTTTGTTCCAGATTTGTGGTGCATAGAAGCTGAATGCTGCTCCTCCATGTTTGGTTCTGAAGGCCAAGACATTTTAAATGGATTTAGATTTTAGAACTGAATAAATCTGCATCTGATCCCTGTAGGCCTCAGCGTTGCTCAGCGTTGCTTAATTTTCCCAGCAGCGTCTCTGCGGTCAGAGGCCGAGTTCTTTCTTATCCACATGAAACAGTTGATGATTTACCCAGCATGCATTGGGACACAGAAAGCCATTGTTCCTCGTGACAAAACCAAACATCTCCGATCCAGCTGCGGCCGCGTCACGGCGCCCCGGATCCTCTGAGCTTCCTTTCTGCTCAGAGAACAAACGTCCTGCTCCGAGACGGATGGACGACGACTCAGCAGAAATGACTCGGCAAAACGCCAAGCTGAAACCTGAGCTGGACAGAGGATCCAAAACTACTCAAGTAAGAGTAAAAATACTTCATAATCAAATTACTCAAGTACAGCGTAGTAGGAATACTCCTAAAAATATATAAAAAAACCCAGTTGCTCCAGTAAATGTAACCAGTTGCTCCAGCTCTGTGGGCGGTACCTGAAGTCCGGGAACCTTCGGGCCAGATCGACGACCTCCAGGTGAACGCTGGCTGGATCCTGCAGACGGAGAATCTCAGCGACGCTGCAGAGCGTTTCAGAGAGATACGGAGCCGAACCGCAGCCCTGAGACACAGCGATGAGTACTGAGTACTACTGACGAGTACTACTGACGAGTACTACTGACAAAATACCATGCTACGTGTCTCACCTGCTCTCTGAAGAAGCCGTCCATCTTCTTGGCGTCTTCCACCATCCGTTCGGACCCGGCCACCTGCTGCTGTCGGCTCTTCACCCTGGTCTTCATCGTCTTCTTCATGTACTGAGCGACCAGGTCTTGGTGGAGGTCGCAGACCAGCGGCTGAGAGACGGGGGCGGTCAGCTGGACAGGTAGCCAGGCAGACAGGTGGAGGGCGGAGGCGTCTCACCTGTTTGCAGGCTGGTTTCAGGTCCGACAGGTCGGCCAGTTGTTGGCTCAGAAAGCTCAGCAGCTGGTCGACGACAGGAAGTGAGCCGTCCACCCAGGGGGGCGTCCACAGTTGACTTAAGAAGACCTAAACATCAAAACAAAAGAGACGTTTGTCCTGCTAACAGAACAAGATGCTCCACTGAAGGAGAAAATGTTCCACATCATCGGTTATTTCTCATATTTCTGTCACTTTATTCACCTGCAGAACTTCTGCTAGTTGCCATTAGCGATGGCGTTTGCAGTTCTGCTAATGCGTTAATAGAGGAACAAATTATGAATTTAGCACATTATTGTTTTTGCTCATTTTGAAAATGTGTAGCACTTAGCTTCCATTATCTACCATATTAGCTTAGCATTTTTGCATTAGCTTCCTCTACATACCATGTTGTTGTTGCTCTTTAGCATTAGCTTCTGCTAAATGCTGTGTTGGTGTAGCATGTTAGTGGATTTAATGTGCATAATTAGCACCACAGAGTTTTTAGGTGTCTGAGCAGAGACAGTGCTGACCTTAATCTTGCCGTGAAGAGGGAAGGTCAAACACTGGTAGCAACAATCCCTGAGAGCAGAGAGCGTATCCAGACATCGGCGCTTCTGCTCTTCAGCTAAACCTTCAGCTTGACCAGATATGTAATCTCTGAGGACAGGAGAGACACTGCTTAGTTATGACAGTTCCCAGAATGCTTTGGGGCAGATTTTCTGCAGCTCTAGTCATGATGCAGGTGTGAGCTCACCTGAGCTGCTGCTCACAGACCAGCGTAGCTTTTAGCACTGGATGCAGGTTGCTGGGATTCACCTTCACCAGGTCCTCCACGCTCTTCCTGTAGCTGCAACACAAACATAAAAGGATGAAATAACCAGAAAAACTGAAGCACAAATGGAAACAATTCCTCCAAATATAGATTTCTTAAATTAGATTTTCCTTCAGAAGTGGTGCGTGGCGTAGAGGTAAATGGTTCAATTCCTGACTTGTGCTGAATGTCACTTCCTGTTTGAATGCTGTCAATAAAGACCTCTAATGCCACAAAATCTTAAAAATAAATACATTTTTAGGTACCTTCAATTCATATTTTAACAATATTTGATCAATATTCAAAGTATTTATGTTAAGATTTTGCATAATCTTTGTTCCTAAAGGAAAATATGTTTTCTTAGTCGACATGAAAATCAATACAACAGATGCAAAATAAAAGCTGAGTCGTGAAATTTTCCCATTTTTTAACCATTTCTTTAATTCGTTTCTGCTAACTAGCATGTTAGTTTAACGCCTTAGCATTAACTTATACCATTTAGCATGTTGATAAAGTACTTTAGCATTAGCTTCTGCTAACTAGCATGTTAGTTTAACGCCTTAGCATTAACTTATACCATTTAGCATGTTGGTAAAGTACTTTAGCATTAGCTTCTGCTAACTAGCATGTTAGTTTAACGCCTTAGCATTAACTTATACCATTTAGCATGTTGGTAAAGTACTT
>NW_006800299.1:225298-252188 GCF_000485575.1 Poecilia formosa | reverse complement strand
GGCTCACCTGTCTGTGTGGCTCACCTGTCTGTGGCTCACCTGTCTGTGTGGCTCACCTGTCTGTGGCTCACCTGTCTGTGGCTCACCTGTCTGTGGCTCAGGTACTGTTCTTCCAGACGGCCCAGGGTGTCCGGCTGCAGCAGAGAACCCAGACAGGCCGTCTTGATCCCGTCCAGCTCTTTGTGTTTCAGGATTTCACTGCAGGATCCAAAATAAACTCATTAAGATAAAACTTCTGCAGAAAAACATTTAAACATTTTGGGTTTGTTGCTTCTGTTTGGCTGTTTTTATTTACAGAAAACATCGATAAAGTCACTGCTGCCCTTAACTAAATATATTTTCTGCTCCCATAGAAAGTTTTTCTTGCTCAGAGCTTCTGGTTTTACCGTTTCCCTGGATGAGGCATCGACAGAGCGAAAGCTACTGATAAGTGGAGCTAATTTTTAGCACAAAGTGTTTTGCTAACTTCTGAACACATAGCGCAGTTAGCTTCTGCTTCCAGATCTGTTATAAATTATATATTGCATGGCTGCAGTGGTGGGCACACTTCTGCTAATGTGAGTAGAGCTAATTTTTGGTTTAGCTCATTAATTTTCTGCTATCTTGGAAAACATTTAGCACTGGGCAGGCTAACTAACTTAGCTTCTCCTAAATTAGTTTTACCACAACTTCATGCCATGGATGGGACGTTGTCCTCGTGGACTGCGTCCCTCCAGGACAGAAAACTAATCGGCTCTGTGGTGGGAACCCTTCTGCTAAATACGCTAAGGCGCTAATAGCACGGCTAATATTTTGTTTAGCTCTTTTGATAACTTTGAAAACGTTTAACACACTTACCTTCCCATAATTTAATTTTTCCAGTTAAATTTTAAAGTGCTAATTTACTTGGCTGTCCTGTAAACTTTAAGTTTGCTATATAACTTCATGTTACGTAGCAATTTACTTTTACTCAGGACTAGAAGTTTAAAATCTCCTGCATGCTTTCTGACCGAAGCTCCGTCGTTAGTTAGGCTGAATTAGTTTAATAATTGACATGAACTGTTTGTTTTTCACTTTAAGAGCCTGAAAATATCGCCTTGCACTTTAAAAATCATCCAAGCAGGGAAATTTCCTGAGCCAAAGAGAGGAAGTTATAAATAAGTTAATTTAAGACCAAGTACCAAGGTCCTGTGAAGCAGGAAGGCCGTGCCCACGGAGAGCGGAGTGACTCACGGCAAAACAAATCCAATCCTGACAGAAATCAGGATGTTTACGACCGAATGGGATCCACACTGACGGCCAGCAAACAACCTGCTAGCCACCAAACGCTCCAAAATAAACCAGGGAACCGAGATCCAGAAGGTTCCTGAACTTGTTATGATCGCAGTCAGATGATGCAACATGTGAACCGAACAAACTGGTTTATTCTTCATGCAGCTTTATAGAGAAGAGCCTGGGGATGTTTATAACTACATCCAGTTCATCTCAAGATACCAAGAAAGGAAATGACTACCAGCACCAAGAACCAGTGAAGGAAACGACACAGGAACCTCTGAAGGCACTGAGCTCAACCTCCCGGATAAATTCTGGTTCCTTCATAACCTTTCAGTTCGGTTATGTTTCACATCTGGGTTAAAATTTTGGGTTTTGACTTTAAGATTTTCTGTTTAGCGAACTATTGTTTTTGATTAGCATTTTAGGGTTAGCACAGCTACTGATTTAGTTACAATACGAAGAGAAGCAAATGAAGCCTCGTTTGAAGGCAACAGCGTGAACGGTTGCCATGGAAACTGACTCAGGATAGTAGTGGTTGACCCAGAACAGCAGGTAGCTGCAGTCGTCCAGGTCCAGCTCGGAGGAGCAGAGCTGGGCCAGGCGGGCGGCGAAGGCCTGGTGGTAGAGTCCGCCGTAGATGTTCAGGACGTCCATCCTGGACGGGTAGCAGTGCCTCACCGCCTCCGCCGCCGTCAGCAGGTCCTCCTTCACACGCTTCCCCAGGCGGCACACCTGGACAGGTGAAACAAGGCAGAGAGGATCAGTCAGGCTGCTGCTGCTGTCCGTCCATCCATCCATCCTCACCTGTCTCTTGGTGACGGAGGACAGCTGTCCAGTGTCTCCTGTCTCGTTCTCTTCTGCGTCCTTCAGTTGTTTTTCCACCATTTTCTGCAGCAGCAGGTTGTGCGTCCTCAGCCACCTCAGCGGTCGCCAGACGGGGGCGCTGTCCGCAGGACGCTCTGTCCAGCGCTGGTCCTGCGTCTCCTGCTGCAGGATGGTGTCCACGGCGCTCCTCAGGACGTCCGGCCGTCCAGCGGGGGTCGCCGTGGTAACGAAGCTGCTGTGGATGGCCATCCAGACCCGGACGCTCAGAGACTCAAAGTCCTTCAGTAGCCGGTCCTCCTCTTCCTCACTGCGGCCGTCCTGGGTGAAGAGCTCTTCCTCCCTGAGGATCAGCTTCCTGCTGAGGTCATCCAGCCGCTCTTCCTCCTGCTGCTCCTCTTCCTCCTCCTCATGCCCGCCGTCCGGCTGGTCGTCTGCAGGAAGCGACACGGAGACACAGAAAGCTGCAGCTCTTCCATCTAAATGATTTAACTAGACCTTCGTCCTAAAAGACGACAGCGTGTTGCACCCAGGGGAGAAATGGACGAGCCCAAAACTCTGAAATGTTATTAAACAATAAAAAACGACATTTCTGACTTTTCAAAGTCAAACATTTGCTGGGAAAAAAGTCAGATATTTTCTAGAAAAAAAAGTGTTTCAAAACTTAGAAAATTTCCAAAACTGAAAATGTTTCTACTTTTGAAATTCAGAAAATTACAGGTTTTCTCTAAAAAAAAAATAATAAAAAAAAATCCAGATTTTTCTTTAGAAAATTAGCAACTTCTCACATTCAAAGGTTTCCTTGTTTTTTTTTCTCTGTCACATTTTAGACTTTTTAAAGACAGAAAGTTCTTGGATTTTAGAATTTTTTCAGATTGATCTCAAAATTTCTAATTTTTTTTCTAGAAATTTTCAAAGTGAGACTTTTTTTTTTCCCAGAGAATCTCTCTTTTAAACCTCTCAGGATTTTTCCTCCTCTTTTTGCGGCTCTGGTCTGCAGGTTCTGACCTCCATGCTGGTTCTTATGTTTGCGGTGTCTCCAGATCTTTGCGGGGATCTTCATCTTGGGGAGTCTCATCCGGGGTCCTCCGGGGTTCTCATCGGCGCCCCCTGCTGTACATCAGGGAAACACCAGTTAAAATCTGGAAACACGTTCTTTAACTTAATAAACAGAAAAGTCATTTTTATACATTTTTAATTAACTATTGTTAGAAATTATTATTACGAGCCCATGAAAATAAAATAAATACATTTAAGGAAACATAATAACATAGCATTTGCTGGCTGTGTTATGTGAAATTAATTCAATTTCACAAAATAATTGTCTTTTTTTATCAATTATAATAATTAGATCATTATTATGACCTCCTGAATATAAAAATGAATTCGTCAAAATACTAAAACCTAGCCTTTTCTGGCTAGGTTTTAATTTAATACATATAACATTTCCATATTGCATCTCTATTTATAAATATCGGAATTATTAATTATTCTAACAGTTGTGTTTCAAAAACCATATTTTAGATTGAAAGAAAAAATCAATAAAAATGTTAAAAAATAATAATTCTGCATTTGTTAGTTTGAGCTTCATTTAATTTATTAATTCACACATGCAATGTTATAATTATTAAGACAGTGGATAGTTTAAATAATATATCAGTTACAAATCAAAGTAAAGTAAAAAGAAATGCGTTAATTTTCCTCTTTCTTCTGTGCTTAAAGGTTCAATATTCAGTTCTCGTTCATAATAAAACAAATAAAAACTATTTACCCAGAATTCCTGTTAAATATTTCAGTTCAAGCCAAGTAAATAAAGACTAGCCAACAATAAAACGGAGAATAACAGATTACAGCATCGTATTCGGAGACCAGATTACAGCCTATAGAACCAGTTCGGAACCAGTCCAGAACCGGTCCGGATCCAGTCCGGATCCAGTTCTCATCTTAAAACGACAGAAACCTCCAAACAGACGTTTCTGTGGTGAAAACCGGGCCCGTTCGGGGTCTGCTCGCTGAAATCTGATTGAAAAGTTTCGATGAAGAGGAGTTAGAACCGCCCCACCTTCATCATCTCCCGCACAGATTCATCCCACAAACACACCATCAGAACCGCCAGAACCCAAAACCCAGTAAAGTTGGAGCGGAGCTCCGCCATACCTCCTCTCATCTCCCCGAGCGGACCAGTTCTCCGCCGGACGGGTCCGGAGAACAAGGGCGGGGTTAACGTCGGTGAGGGCGGGGTCCGGAGGAGTTATTCATTGCCATCATTTTCTGTTCTAACTGCGATGCATTAAAACTGGCATTTATTATATAAATGTTTTTTTCATGAACGCAAATAAGAGACCCGGAAGTGACAGAAGCAGACAAATGAGAGATTTCCTGTTTCAGTGTGACGCTGATGAAGCGGCTCTGCAGCGATGCGTTAAAAGTAAAAAGCTAAAATCTGCTCTCACCCTGTTTGTTCAGCATGCAGACGCAGAGGAGGCTCCACGCGTCCGGAACCAGAACCATGGTTCCCGTTCGGCTCCACAGGCTCGGTCCAGATCAGACAGTGAGCATCTCTGGTCCCAAACACTTTCAGTTTCCTTTAGATCCGCATCATGACAAAACCTAACCCCTCTTCATCCTCCTCATCCTCCAGAGGAAGGCTACCATCACTCATCACAAATGCGGCACAACCAGAAGTCAGTTCAGTCCAGATGTTTTCCTCTCAGCTGTTTCAGTGATCGATAATCAGCTGATTATTAATTAATAATCAGCTGATTATTAGTTAATAATAATCAGCTGATTATTAGTTAATAATAATCAGCTGATTATTAGTTAATAATAATCAGCTGATTATTAACTGATAATTAACTGATAATCAGCTTATTATTAACTGATAATTAACTGATAATCAGCTTATTATTAACTGATAATGAGCTGATTATTGACTGATAATCAGCTGATGAGCGGATCAATGACGTTTTCAGGTTCAGCTCCGTTCAGCCAAGGCCGCCTGTGTCGCCTGACCGTCACTCTGATGCCCTCTGGTGGTCATTCATAGAAATACTGCAGCTTCCAGTATTACAGGTGCACCATAATAATAATAATAATAATAATAATAATAGCATATTAAACAAAATTAATACTAATAAAAGGCAATTAGCAATAATTATTAATAATTATTGCTATTTTAGAGATTAATTGCTAATTAGTCGCAATCAATAAATAATACTATTGTAATTAATAATAATAATAATAATAATAATAATAATAATAATAATAATATTACCCTGCTTGCTCTTCAGGCTCCTCCACATGTCCTCAGGTTCTGATCCAGTTCTGGTTCTGCTGCAGAGATCAGATCAGACATTGAATCTGTTTCCATGGAGATGGATCTGATCTGGTTGATCCTCTCTAACCATCCTAATAGGATCAGCGTCCATGTTTATGACGTCACAGCCGGATCTGGGCGTTTTCACTTGAATACAGCGTTTTAGAAACAGGAGCAGAAAAACAGAGAAAATACCTGATCAGATGGAAAACCGAGGATCCAGCAGCTGATCTGCTTCCTGCCTGAAACCTCCTCAGCATCTCAACCAGACCGAAACACTTTCACTTTCACCCACTGCATCATCATCCTCATCCTCTTTCCATCCACATCAGTCAGGCTGAGCTGCAGAGGAGTTCATCCATTCATTTAGTGTTTTCCTGATTCACTGGTGTGACTATTTTCAGTCATCAAAAATCATCAAAA
Organism: Poecilia formosa; assembly: GCF_000485575.1. Lineage (NCBI taxonomy): Eukaryota > Metazoa > Chordata > Actinopteri > Cyprinodontiformes > Poeciliidae > Poecilia > Poecilia formosa. The sequence goes on along the minus strand of NW_006800299.1, from coordinate 246,373 downwards.
ACTATTAATTTCATTAAAAACGTCACATCATTTCATTAAATATCATATATGATATAAATATAAAGCAAGAACTGAAACATTTAATCCATCAAACGTTATTAAATAGTTTAAACATCTGAATAAATTTTCATCGACATCTTCCAGTGACTAATCACTAATGGGGTTGGAGGATGTAGTGACGGTAAACTACCAGCAGAGGTCAGTGTAGCGCAGAGGTCACCTCTTTGTGTTCGGAGAGAAAATGGATCCGAGCCTCAAGTTTAACGTTAAGCCCTCAATGATGACGTTAAGCTTTGATCCAGTCATTATTTTATCCGGGTCAAGGTTCTCCAGGCTTTCTCTGAAGGTTTTATGGGGAAGGTGTGTCTTTTTTTTGGAAGGTGTGTCTTGTTTTTTTTTTTTTTTTTACTGAAATACGTCCTCTGATAGCAGCATGAACACAGGATCAGGTTCTCTCAGGATGTTTTCCCCAGTAGATTCGGTTCGATTTGGAACCAAAACTTAAACATTTGTTCCGTTTCCAGCTACTGTGGTTCTGTTTCTCATGGATTTTAGTGGTTGGAGGATTTCTCTTCAGTCTTTGGCTAAACCTCACAGGTTATTTCCTCCGGTAGCGCTAGGTTAACTCGTTTGTTTTGGTTGAATTTACCCAGAATGCCATGCGCTGCAGTCCACTTCCTGCTTTTGGAGCGGCCTCCGCTCACGGCAATATAACCGAACCTGAGCTCACTTTAACCGAACCCAGATCGAGGTTTGTAGGTTTAGAGTTCACTTTCTTAATGTTCTGATTATATATATTTGTTCTCTGAGAAACTTTCTTGTTTTTAAGAGTTCATGTCTCTTTAAAATGTGAAATTGAGTGATCGTAACTCTTTACTAGAAATATTCTTGTTTGTGTTTTATATCACTTAACTAGAAAATTTGTCATTTTAACGAGCTTTATGACATCAAAGTTTCTCGTTATGAGATATAAAAGTAATATAGTTACAAAAAACATTTTTGTTTTAACAAATTTTATATCTGCTAGAGAAACTTTTTGTTGAAAGCGATATGACTCTAAACGTTAAAGGGTCTCATCATGACATAAAATTTGTCTTGTTGCCAAAAACTGAGTTTTATATTTCTTGTTAAAACAAAGTTTTTCTTTTTAGTGAGTTTTTTTTGTTGCAACAAATCTCTTCTTGAGAAACTTTCTAATTTTGTATTGTAAAAACAATAGAAATTTTAATGAGTTTTATGTCTTTATACCATCATGAAGGTTTCTCATTATGAGAAAAGACTGTAGTTATGAAAAACTGTTTTAACAAGAAAAATTCTGCTTACAGGCAGAACTTTTTATTTGAAATAAGATATAAAAAATGATTTTTCTTGTTTTAATGAGTTTTACATCTTACAACAAGAAAAATTCTCCTTAAGTTTATTTCTCATGATTACATATAAGTTTCTCGTTTTAAGTTTTGTGTCTCTGAAACAACAAAAATTTTCATCTTAACTAGTTTTATTTTTTTAGAATGAAAAACCCAAATCAAAACCTTGGAAGACTTTCAGGTCATCAGAAGAAAAGTTTAAAAAATAACCTGGAACTTTTTCCTGTTTGGAGGAAAAAAAGATGAAGAGGATCAGAACTGAAGCTTCAGACAAACAACAAACAGACACTCCTTCATGCAAATGCTGCAGAGTCAAATCAGGACTTCATGCAAAGCACACACACACACACACACACACACACACACACACACACACACACACCCTCTCCCTCTCTTTCAGAGCCACATGAGGCAGGCCCCAGAGCAGCAGCAACAGGTGTGTGTCTGATCTCCTGTGGATTTTTGCAGCTTCAGCTTCATTTCCAGTTTTTTCCTGCGGATCAAAGATCAAACGGTGAGACTCTTTTTTCTTTTCTTCATTTTCACTCATAAAATGTTTAAAAACAGAAATAATGCTGAGATCTGTAACCGATCAGGGATTTTGGTTTGCTTTCTGTGCATGTGATAATGTTGATGAAGTAACTTTAACCTGCAGAAACTTCAGATTATCAGTATTTCTGAGCCGTTGCCATGGCAACCCGGTTTGGCGGCCCGGTTCTGCAGGTCTGGTGGAAAAAGCGGCGTAATACTGGCGCTGAATAATCCAGGAGTTTCCACAGGTTTAGCTTACCTGCTGAATCTGGTCTCACCTGTCCGATCCGCCCGCTCTCCTTTTCCCTTCCGGCTGGAGGCGTAGCGCCGCCCCCTGCTGGCGGAACACACGCCGTGCAGCTGTTCGGCTCGGGCTCCGCTCCAGGAAAATATTCAAATTTCTGACTGGTGAAAGAAAGCTTCTGTGCTCGCTGCCAAGAATCAAATGTTTCATTAAGTAGAGACGAACTGCCGGTCCAACGGAACCACTGAAAGAACCCAGAGATCCAGCTAGAGGGACTTTTATGGAGCTACAATAAGGTCATGAAATTTGTTCAGAAGAAAACAAGTTTGAAACTAAAAAAAAAAATCTGAAAATGAAAAAAACAAAAACTGAATTTGTAAAGTAATTTTAAATATTTGTTTTAGTTTCACATCCTTATTTTTCAGTCTAAAATCTTTATTTTCAGTTTATTTTTTCAGTTTCAAATTGTTTCACAATTATTTTTCAGTTTCATTCCAGTTTGAAATGTTTTTTCAGTTCCAATTATTTTTCAGGTCTTTATTTTTTTAGTTCTATCCCCCCCCCCCCCCCCGAGTTCCAAAATAAATTTTCATTTTCATTTTCTTCCCTTTTGAATAAACTTTGCGGCCCTAATTTAGCTCCGTACTTTTCCTCTCCTGTGGGTTCTGATTCTGAGGAACCAGTGAGAACTTGAGTGGCTGTTTTCATGCGTTTTTACAAACAGAAACAGCCACTCAACAGACACAACGTGTCTGTGTGTGTGTTTTTGTGCAGACACACAAGAACACACACACACCGCCTGTCTCAATACACTCCGCACTTTTCAGATTTTTAACTGTAACCAGCCGACCAGTTTCTGGTTGGAATGTGTTGAATGTTTAAGTGGTGTGTGAATACGTTGGCGAAGGACAATCTGAACATCCTGTTTCCTTCTCATCATCCTCAGCTTCCTGAACTCTGATTGGCTGAGATGACCAACCAGGTGATGAACACCTGTGACTCGGCAGTGGGCGGAGCTCCACCAGAGGAAGCAACTTCTCTACAGGTGAGCGACACTGATGGAGGCTGTGGGTTCAAATCCCACATGAGCCCAGAGTAAACCTGCACAGGAACCAATCAGAAAGAGCCATGCTCAAAGACCATCTATTGTGAGGAGGTCCCACTCTGACCTGAAACACAACAGCAGGTTTTCTGGCCTTTCTTCATCCAGGCAATAAAAAAAACAGTTTAAAGACCAATTAAAGGAAACACATAAAGCTGTAATTATGTTATTTAACAAATTTCTGGACACCTGAATGTTTTTTAGAACCTGACCTTTGTATGGAAGCATTTTACTGCCGCATCTTAACCAGAAACTTTGTTAAAAAGAGAAAACTCTAAGGAGATTTAAAACTCGTTCAAACAAGCAAGTTCTTCATTTTAATGAAATTTATGCTTTGTTATATTATGAAAGTTTATTTTTCCTAATTCCATACCTCGTTAAACGTTTTAATGAATTTTATGCTTTGTCGTAACGTGACAGTTTCCCGCTCTAACGAGACGCTGCTGCTGAATTTACTTCCTGCTCTGGCTGCGTTCTGATTGGCCGGCTCTCCCTCAGGTGTTTCCGGACTCTACTGAGCGCGCTCCAAAGCTCTGCCGGCGGCTGCCCTCCATCGTGGTGGAACCCAGCGACGCAGACCAGGTGGAGAGCGGCGAGCTCCGCTGGCCTCCTGATGATGTCAGCAATGATGTCACACAGCGCCACCAGCAGGCGGCAGGTGAGGTCGCAACCCGTCACTTTACCCCTCGTCCGTGACCTCAGTGACGTCAGCAGGTGGTTTCTGCGCAGGGCGACCCATGGAGGGGGCGGAGCCTCCAGAGCTGGTGATGGGCGGAGTCTGACAGCTGCAGTTTTACCCAGGTGAAGAGGCGGAGCTAACACACCTGAGATGATTGGACGGCTGACCTCTGAGGACTCATGATAAAAAAAAACTTTTGATGTATTCATTTATTTTTATTGGTATTTTTTGAAGAAACATCTCCTGATTTATTCTAAATCGTATTTTTCACAGATCAATAAATAGTTTGATGAACTCTGGGCTTTTATTTTGAAATACCAAAACAAAGCCTTAAATGATCTACAAAACATTGGAGCTGCAGGTATTCTTTTTCTGTAAGAACATTTTGAGTTATTTATTGGTTTTCTGGCCTTTCCTTTTTCAGATCCAACAGACTCTGAATGTAAAATAATTTTTCCTCTGGTTGATTTTAAATAAGTTTATTTTGTTTTTTCTTCACGTTTCCTGGTTTCCATCCTCAGTCTAATCAGCTGCTGTTTCTGTTCCCCAGAGATCTTCTCCTGAGCTGCAACCCAAAATTATTTCAGCTGAATTCAGGCCTGATTAAAACGCCATTGTTTTTGTTTTTTTAAGTGTTTTTAAAACCCTCCCAACAGGGGGCGACATTTTTCTGATTTACCTGAACAAGTCTCCCTCGGGGCAACTGCAGGTTTTATGTTTTATTAATTTTTTGACATATTTCTATGATGGCGTATGAGGGCCGTGTAATAAAAAATTAAATTAGTAAATTTCAGCCAAAAAATTCAGAAATTTTCTCGAAAAAAATTGGAAATTTCTGAGTATGAAAAATAAAACAATTTGACTTTTGGAAATTTTGTGTTTTAAACATCACATTTTTTTCAAGTAATTTTCTGAGATTGATAAAAAAAAAAATTCTGATTTTTTTTCCTAGCAAATTTTCAACTTTTGAAATTCCAAGTTGAAAATTTGTGACTTTTCAAACTAAAATTTTCATTGTTCAAAGAAATTAATCTCAAAATTTGAGGTTTTTTTGGTGGAATTTTACCGTTGTATATTTCTCTTCGTATTCTTTGAATTTTTAGAAAACGTTTTCATCTCACATCAGGTTTGTAATGATCTTGTTTTTCCGGCTCTCGCTGTTTAAAATTCTTGACCACTGATGACCTTTTTCTTAAGTTAAGTTTTTTGGATGTTTTCTTGGTGTTTTTGGTTTCTGGGTTTGTTCTGTTTTCGACGGCGTTCTGGAATAACAAACGTCTCCCTGCAGTTCACCAACAGAGTGCATGGAGTCAGTTTATTACAAATGACAGAATGATACAAAGAAATGATGATAAACAAAAGAGTTCAGATGTGTGGAAATCCTTTGAAAATATGAAACATTTGTTAGTAACGCATGTCCGTCTGCAGCACCATAATCTGATCAGATGCATAAAAAATGAGAAACAGAGCAGATGTTTGCTGTTCCTACTCAGCTGCATGCACTGCAACAAAACACAGAGCGCATGGAGTCCAGACCACCAATCAGCTGCAGCAGCAGCTGTTGCATCATTGCAGCGCCGCCCAGTCAGGATTGCGTAAATAAAACATTCTCCAAACAATCAGCATGAAGGATAAATAAAAGCTCCACCTGTTTTCTCCAGGTGTTTGTTCATCTGATGGAAAAAGTGCACATTTGGTGATTTAGCATCGAAACCTCACCTGCCTCAAGCTGCAGGAAACATGCACTTTATAATAAAGGTTTGCCATATCTGGTTCCTCCAGCCCAACACTTCAAGTCCACAGGTCAGTGAAACTATGGAGGCCCGTATGTGCCACTAGAGAGGAAGGAATAATCGCAAAATGGATCATAACTTTTAGAAGTTGCAATTAATCAAGGTCATAACTTAGATGTTTTATAGGATGCAAGATCAGAAATATGACTTTAAAGTCATAACTGTGGTAGAAAGTTTAAAAAAAGTCTAAATGATAATAATTGGATATAAATATGAGATACAAAGTTAGAAATATGAGCACTAGTGTAATAATTTAGACTTTCAGTCATAATATGAAAAAAGTCATGGTTACTTTTGAAGTTGTCATCAGATTCAAAGTCCTAATTTAGACTTTAATTCTGACATTAAAAGTCAAACTTCTGAAACTTTCCATCAAATATTTAAACTTCAAAGTAAAAATCAAAACTTTGTCATATCTATGGCAAGCCATGTAGCATTTTATTTCTCTAAAGTGGTTTTATAGGTTTCCATAGAGAATCCTTCATCTCTGCTGGAGATTGAATCGTGTTTTTGTACAAAACAATCACCATAGTGAAGTTAGCCTAGCTTAGCGCTTACAGTGGAAACAGATGCCTGTCTAGGTCAGTCAACACAGAAATATCAGGTTACTATGAGATACCAAAAAACAAAAAATAATTTGGGTTATTTAACCTGCCATAAGGAAGAAAATGGGCTTAAATGCTCAAAGTCATATTTTCACAATTTTTTTCATAAATGTTTAATGTCAGTTTCAAAATATTTAGTTAGCAAGCTAAATATTTACCTTGCTCCAAAATCCATATTTACTTAAAACTAAATATTTAGCTTGCCAGCTAAAGATTTGGTTTTAAACTATAACTTTTAATAATTAACCCCAGTTTCCTACTCTTATGACAGGATAAATGACCCAGATTAATTCTGTTAGTTTTGGGCTGTGTAACCTAATAAACACCACGATATATTCAACTGTCTCATATTTATCTAGTTGCTGAATAATAAAACCTTCCAAAAATGCCGCAGCAATAAACAAAAACAATAAACAAAATCAGTGCTGGATTCCCCAGAGCTCAATCACTGAGTCTCTGTTTGTCTCAGTGTTTGTAGATAAAAATAAGTCAGTAAGCTTGAGCTTCTACTGAACTGTTTTTGGTTTAAATAACATTTCATTGTTTTACTAAATGAAACAAAAACTTTTTTGGTTCCATGATGAAGCCAGTTGGATAGGAAAGTAAAAGTTTGTTTGAAAGTGAATGAAAGCCAAGCACGGCGTCAGGTTTGCATTCCCACCGTTTGCTAAGCTAGGCTAATGAAGCCGAAAGTTAACAGCTTCGTTCATTTATCTGAAAATGAACCGGATCATTTCACTGCCTGTACAGTCCTCTACATATGAACGTCACAGCTGCTTTAACACAAAGACGGAGGAAAAACACAAACATTAGCCCAGCACACAGCAACAACAGCACAGCTAGCAGCTAGCAGCTAACGGACAAACAAAAACAAACTCACACATCGATCCGGCCCTCCCACCGCGTAAAGCTCCAAATACTCTGTCATACAGCACTTCTCTAAAACTGAGACAGACATCAGATTTCTACAGACCTGGAGTTGGAGACAACCTAGTGACTGACAGACTGAACCAGGCCAATTATGGGTTTAGTTCCTCAATAAAGAGGAACTAAACCCATAATCAACTGTTTTCATTTAATTTGTCTAGTTTTGTCCTTAAGGTTGATAACTTTGTTTCTGTGTAAAATGAGACATTTTAGTGTAAATTTGTTTAATTCTGCAATATTTAGCCTAGAGCCATTTCAGTGCTGCCCTCTTATGGTTGAAATGGGGGTACTGCAGATGTATTTTCCTATTGGTTCCAGCTTGGTTCATGTCTACGTCACACAGCCCTGCGTTCAGGGATAAAACCATAAAACCATCTCACTCTGACAGCAGCTGGTGTTTTCACATGTCACAATAAAAGTCTCCAATAAAGAAGAAAAAGTCGCTAGTCGCTGTAAAAAAAACAAAAAGAAAGAAAGTCGCTAGGTTGGAAGCTAGTCGCTTTTTTGTAAAAAGTTGCAAGTTTGGTCTGTTGATTTTTGGGGGAAAAAGGCGTTAAATTTGTTGCTAGAAGCTTTTTTTGGAAAAAGTTGCTAGATTTGTCGGTATTACTGTTGTTAAAAAAAAGTCGCTAACTATAGCAGCTATTACTAAGCTGACAACAGGGCCACAGCCATCGCCACAGCCCCACTTTACCCGCTCTGCTCATTCACACGCTTAGCCACGCCCCTAACTGTGTTCTGGCTCCGCCCAGAATTTTGAGATTTTTGGGCGGCGGGCTTTGCTTCCACAGCAGGTTGAGTTCCACTTTAAGAAGTTCTCAGGTCTTTTTAATAAGCTTTACTTTTCATCTGTCAGACTGATTCATTCCTTTAGAGAGGCGATGCGTTCGAGGACCAGTCGGAGTCGTTAAGCTTTCTCTCATGCAGACATTCCAGTTATTTCACAGAGTCTCTCCCACATTCAACACTCGCAACATTCAGCAGAAGCAGCACAATCCCAGCGAGATGGAGCAGGCGGAGAGCCTGGCTGTCGTCGGTCAGGCAGCAGAACTGAGAAACATTCAGCAGGTGTTCTACTGGACCCGGTCCATGAAGTGTGGAAGCAGCGTGGGACCCATCTGACGGGCAGAAAGGTAAAACCTTATAAAGATACACAGAATGCTATTAGGATGTTTCTATCCTCTGTTCAAATGCAACACAACAGATCGTCAAAGCACAAAGTTATTAATACACTTCTGTACAGTTCTGTCCGCAGAACGCCGTGGTGAGAGCAGCTGTGTTGACTAAGTTTGGTTGAGCTTGTGCGACGAGAAAGCAGCTCTACGAAGATACACTGTGGCCAATCACGATGTTCTGATGAAATCACTGGGCACAGATGGGTGCTTTGTTCTGGACAGGTTCAGCGCATCCACACCACGCCGGTCCAAACACAGCGCCCAGCGGGACTCCGTCTCACACCGCAGTGGCGTGGATGCACGACGTCTGTCCCGATGTGCTACGGTTGCCCGCTCAGGGCGCGTGGTGGGACCCATCAGGCCCACGAGGCGGTCGCTTGGTGCTTTCGTTGGCGTTGGAGGTTCGGGTTCTGGTCGCGGGTTTCTTCTCCTTGGTGGTTTGGCGAGTTTGAGTCAGAGACGGCGTTGTGATGGCGGCCGCCTGAAGACCCCCACCAGGCTCCACGATGGTGTTTATGACTGCAAGACAGAAAACACAAAACACAGCATTTAAAAAAACAAGCTGAATATCCAAGGCAGAAAAATGCATTTAAACTGTCAGTCTGTGTGATGTTAGGTCCAATATTAAACAAATGCAGAGAAGGAAAGACATCAGCAATCGCCCTGTAAAGCAACAGACGGCGATCATCCAAGGAAACAACATGGCCGCCAAGCTGAGACATAGGAGTTCCTCAGGGCAGCATGTTAGCACTCCTGCTTTTCACTTTTTATAAAAATGATCTTTGCAGCAATTTTTAAGATCCAAAGTCAACTTTTATGCAGACGACATGATCATTAGTTGCTTCACTCCATTAGCAAATCAGATCCTTGAATTTTAATTTGTTCAGTTTATTAAAGCTGAAGTTGGTGTTGGTGGGTCTGAGACTATTCAGAGGAACAAATCTTGGGAAAATTTCTATGTGGGAACGTTCAGCAGACGGGAGGACTCTCTCTAATCGTCTAAAGTTTGTTTCCATGCTACTTATCAACCTCTACTTCCTGTTTACTAAAGAAGAATAACGTCAACATCTGATGGACTTATGCTAGCCTGGTTGATTCACTCCATCAATGCTAAATTAGTATTTTCTTTTTTCTTTTTGTATTTTCTGAGGCCACCTGGGAAACAACTAAAACCAGAAGTTATTGAACCCAAATACCTTCCAGCTGCCTTTGGACTCGTCTCAGTTCCTTCAAAATGGAGGTAATTTCCTGCAAGCGAAGACAATATTTAGAATAGGAGGCGCTGAACTCTGGATGCTGCTGTAAAAATGGCAGCTCAGTTACCTTGTTGGAGGTTTTTAAAATGGGAACTTCATTCTCAGTGTTGATCTTGGCCTCAATCTCCTCCCATACATCTGCTTTGTTCTGGAACAAAACCCTGAAACCAGAAACCATCCGGTTAGTTCAGCTGGAGCCGAGCAGGCAGAAAGTCTTCACACCGCTGCGTACTTCATCTTCTCAGCCAGCTGCTCGGTGTTTTCCCGGATGGCCTGGGACAGCTGGGAAACCGGGTTCAGCATCAGGTTGTCCAGGATCACCTGGAAGAGTTTTCACAACACAGAGACCAAGATGAGCGCCGAGCGTCTTCATCATCAGCACCGATTTCCCAGAAAACCCAAAACTGACTGCAGCAGACGGACAAACGTTCAGTGAAAACACGAGGAGTCGTGGCTGAGTTCACACTGCAGATCAGACTCCCTGCAGCGCCACCATCAGGAGACAGACTGAACCTTCAGGGTTAGAGCTCCTGATGCTGCTGCAGCTGATTAACCTTTGGCTAAAACATGAGCTGCTTTCACACATAAACCAGAACGATGTGTTGATGCTACATAAAATTAGCAAAATTATGATTCTGACAAATAAATGAGACCAAAATTCCGCTCTGCTCCTTTAGAATAACTACATTATTTAAATTTGCTAAATGCCAATGTGATAAAACACTGCAATGCCTTTAATCCAGGCTTTTGATTTGAAAATCCCTGATGATGACGATGTCATGGCTTAACTGGAGGGAAACCTGCTTAATGCAACTCATGGGAAATGTACAAACAGACCAGCTTTGGGCCCAGTTTCCAGATGGTTCTGGTGAGAAACATGAATCAGCGTCAGAATAAAAGCCGGTGAGAGTCCGACGGGCTGAACGGCCGCTCGGCGAGGAAGAGGCCGTCGCTCCACCAGCAGCCTGGAAGGATTCAAACGACGTCTTCGGTTTTGGGTTTATGTCGTCTGGCGGATCGGGAGCGGAGATGTTTGGACTCGATCAACACATGGGTGAAGCTCGGCGGTGGCAGCATCATGTCGTTAAGATGTTTTAAAAGATTTCAAGTACGAAGCAGGAAATGAAAGGAGTTTCAGAGCAGACCAATCGAAGTCCAGAACATCAGGGGGCGGGGCTAACAGACAGGAAGTGGCGGAGATGGGCAGACCATCCGTCCTAATCTTGTGTGATTTTAAATTGAAATTAAAATCTCCCATAACTTTTAAGTGAAGTTTTGAATCTAAACTTTTCTGAACAGAGATGAATAAATCCAGGAATTAAAACGTGTAATTTTGACGCCTAAACCATCCAGGATCAGCTGAGGCTGAAATCCTCCTAACAGCTCAGAGATCATAAAACAAATCAGCTGCTGCGTCCTGAATGATCTGAAAACAACCAACAACCGTAAAAATGCTGAAGCTGGAGGAATGGAAACTAAAACCAGGAACGTTGAGTTTAGTGGGAATTCGTTCCCAGACTAAGCTTTGTGTTGAGCTGAGCTGCAGTGTGAACGCGGCCTTGGTGGGATCGGACAGTGACCTCTTCGCGGTTCCACGGACGGCGTTGCAAAGAAGTGGGCTCTGCCTCATTCATATTAGCGTCCAGGTCCAAGATGGCCGCAGAACCTGGAGGAACCTTCTGGAAGTTTAAGCTGGCCTCAGGAATACGATGGACCAGCTGGAAAGAGAGTACACCCAAATGATCCAAAACCACTCCGGTTCAGCAAAGGCTGGAGATCAACGCATGCACCAAGTCAACATGCAGCTGCAATGGTGGGGAGCGACAGGGAGGTCCAGGTTCTGCTGGGATACAGCGCCAAGTCGGACCAGGGAGTGCAAGAGAACCCAGCCACAGCTCCATGAACCAGTAAAACCAGTTCATTACCAGCACAGGCTGATGGAGACTCATCAACAGAACTAAGGGTGGAGCTGGAGGCTGTGGGACATGAGGACACCAGAAACACTGGAGGTTCTTACTCTACATAAACCACAAAACTCAAAACAAAATACAATGTTTTTAAATTAAAGATTTTAAACAAATAAAAAGTTTTACAATTATTTATTGTGTCAATATTTTAAGGAATGTTTTTGAAAAATTACATAAATAAATAAATACTGGCTTTTCCCTGTCAAGCAGTAAACATAAAATCACTGTGGTTCATCAAATAAACTATCAGCTGATTGGTTAATTAGCTCAGTGCTAGCCCCGCCCACTGACTGATGCTGGTTAGTTATTTATGTATTAATTAGTTTTATTTTGTAACCAGGTTGCTGTGTATTGCAGATTTCTGTCCAGGTCCCTGTTGAAAATGAGATCTAGATCTCCTGGTTTACCTGGTTAAATAAAGGAAATAAAATTTCAAAAAATACATTCAGATGTTTCAGAAATAATTAAAAAGTTAAATATGCTTTTGTAAACCATATATTTTAGACCTAATTTTTATATTTCTTTTAATGTTTTCATAATTTATTGCAGGTTTGGTGTTCCTGTATGAATATCAGAAAATCCCACAATTCAATAAATAATTAACTTAAATAAATCTACATTTAATAAATCAAATAAAATTTAAAACATATTAAATCAATAAATTTATGAATAGTTATTTACATGTCTTAATAAAATAATGTACAAGTTTAATAAGAATGTGACTTTAATACACTGAAGACTAAAATATGTAATTTTTTCATATTTATTCACTTTATTTTGTTCTGTATTGCAAAATATTTGTTAAAGTTTCATTTATTTATTAAATAATGGTCATTTTTGCCTCCATAAATAAACTCCTGTCCACAGGAACGTGGAAGGAAAGCTACTGTGTAAAATAAGGTGATTGTGCCTTTCACTCTACGCCGATGATACACTGATTTATGTGTTAGCGGTGCAGCAGTGCAGTGCAAGGATCAATAGTTAGTCAAGGTGAGATTTGATGACAGTGAATTTATTAAGCTGGGATCAGCTCAGTTGGAGAAAATTAAATTAGTAAATTTGGCACAAACAACCTCGGCTGGATGTGTTTAGTCTCAGGTTGAACTAAATATTCATCCAACCGACTGACTCCAGCTTGGTGCTCTGGACACACAAGACAGGATGAGATGACAATAATTCAAAAGTGCAGAACAATCCAACACAGTGAGAGGGGCGTGTTAGGATCGGTGGAGGGGGAACCGGAGGAGGGGGAACCGGAGGAGGGGGAACCGGAGGAGTGGGCGGGTGGGTGATGAGTCAGAGTTGGACACCTGAGCCGGTCGAACCCCGTGGAGAAATGCAACACATGGCGTCTTTGCAGAAGAACAAACATATGAAAGGTTGTAAGAGTCTGAAGCAGAATGAAGCTCCTGCAGATCAACCTGCAAACAAACAAACAGCTTCCTGCATGACTGGACCAGCGCCAGAGTGGAACACCGAAACAGGAGCGTCTAAACTGGGAACACTGGGATGAGATGAGCTAGCTTAACTGGCTGTGGGAGTGTCTGGAAAATCAGACACATTTATCCAGACTTAAAAATGTATAGAAATGTGAAAGAAGAGAACTTCTGGTTATTGATACTGCCCCCTGTAGGTCATGGATAGATGTTCGTGTTCCCAGTTTTGGAGGCCATGATGGTATGGTGGTAGTGGCCATGTTGGGAGGGTGTTTGATTCCTACCTCCTCCCGGGCAGAGATGGTGGAGCCTGGCGTGTTGGGGATTGAACTAGGGGAGGTGGTGGTGGGAGGAGGATCCCCATCCCCGGCAACGTCATGGATCTCCTTCGCCAAGATGGCCAGATCTTTGGCCAGGTCCTGACTGAGCCTGCAGTCGAAAGGCAAACCAAACTATCAGTGGATGCCTGAGAGATGAAGGAGAGCAGCCGATGGCAGCAGAGCTCTTACTTGGCAATCTCAGCGCTGTGAGTGGACCAGTTCTGGTACGGGTCGACGTCGTTCTGGTCCTCGTCCTCCTCGGTTTCCAGGGAGACAGACTTGGTTCTGCTAGCAGCTGTCCTCTGGCTGCGCTGTGATTGGCCAGCGGTCATTGAATGAGAGGATCGCTTCGCTTTGGAGAAGCCAGTGTTTGTGTCGTATTCTTCCTCAGAGGAAGATGAGAAGTCTGAGCCCTTCTGTTTGCGACGCGACCCTGAAAAATAATCAGCAAAAGGCGTCAACTGTTTATCTGCTTGGATGGTTAAAGTCTATGTCATAAATATCGAGGTTTGAGCCACAGACACAAAGGGACACACACTGAACCTCCAAATCCAAAAGAATCACAAAATCAAATCTTCATATTTGGCAAAACAACAACACAAACTAGCAAATACATGTCAGAAAAGCTAACACATAGACCAAGGGTCCTCAACTCGTGTTCTTGGGGGCTGGTGTCCTGAAACTTTTAGATGTGTCCCTGGTCCAACAGACCTGAATCAAATTGCTGAGTCACTGCCTCACTTTGTTGTCCAGTTCTTCAGTGTCCTGCTAACGAACTCTTTAGTGACTCAGGCGTGTTGCAGCAGAGATACATCTAAATGTTGCAGGATACCGGCCCTGGAGGCCTGATTTGAGGATCCCTGGTAGACTCACCACCACTGGGGTGCTTAACTCCGCTTGATCGGGTACGTGACAGTGTTTGCTTCACCGGAGCTCCGCCGCCTTTACTGGCTGCCTGGCGAGCATCACCAACAGACGTCTTCCTTGCTGTGACAGCTGGTTCACTGTTGCGACCAGAGAAGCCAGACCGACTTGTCGAGGATTCGTTGTCACTTGGAGTCGTAAATGAGCCGGTTCTCTTCCTGGGCATCGCCAAGATGTCCAGCCTGGACAGCTTCTTACCTTCAGCTTTAGGGGGTGCGGAAATATGATCAGAGTTCTGGGAGGTCCGATCGGTCTCTGTGCCCTCATTGTCTGAGGCGTCACCGAGGCGGGCACGTCGCAGCATGGACGCTCGAGTTGGCCTTGGTGCTGACAGGCTGTTAGAACGAGTTAAAACCTGTTGAGCTGCTGACTTAGGTGTCTTTCCATTGTCCTCTTTCTGTAGAGGGGCAATAACTTTCTTGGTACGGCTGGAGGGATGTAAAATTTCATGATCAGATGAAGTAGTTTCAGTCCAGTTAGGTGCAGTACCTTGTTGACCTTCGGATAAATCCAGAGAACCACGGTTTCCTGTACTGCGGCGCATCTGGAAACGCTTTGTTGCCTCTGCCTTGCTTGGCACGTCAGTTGTTGTCTGTGTGCGTCGTTTCTCAGAAAGCCGCTCTCGAGCACTTAGCTGTCGACCCTTTTCTTGGATAGACGGGCTAGAAGAGGACTTCTCCTTCTGAAGGCTGCTTATGGCAGGTCGCTTTTTAGACGTGGAGTTAACAGGAGCATTTTTGCTACTCACCTGACTCACGGTGCTAGCTGTATCCACATCTGACTCACCAGAGAGAGAATCATCCATGTGGGTGGAGGAACCCTCTTTCTTTGAGCTACGACCAGAACCAGAAGAAGGAATCTTGGTGTCCAGAGAGGACAGCGCTCCCTCTGACTCCTGAAGGAAGGGCTGTGTTTCCTGGATGCTCTGTTCCATATCTCTAATGGAAGGGTGGCTGGAGATGTGGGGAAGCTTCTTCATCTGGACGGTGTCACTGGGTCGATCTTTGGTGAAACTTTCTTGACGGACGATGTAGCTGTCTTTTGTAGGAACAGAGTCTTTGTCTTGTGTTTGGAGGTTTGGAGCGGAGTTGTTGGGTTTGACGCCTGTCCTTCTGGGTTCATGTCCACTCAAGTGACGGATCAAGACTGTTGTTGGAGGAGTTTTAGCCGGAGGTTCTCGAGTCCTCTCACCCTGTACGGGGCTTCGGGCCTGTTCAGGCTTGCCTGGTTGATCCTCGGCACCAATGTAGAAGAAGGTGGATTTGTTGGTTGGAGAAACTTTCTCCTGAACTTTAAACTGATAGCCGGGAGCAACTGGGGACACATTTCCGGTAATTACATCAATTTTCTTTGCATTAACCAGAGCGGGTCCATCCTCAGAGCGACTGGCATCGCTGAGACTGTCTGGGTCCACGTCATCCTGAATGGCTAGGTGCTGGGTGGAGTCTTGGGAACAGGGAGGAACGTAAACTCTATCCACAGATTTATGACCTTGGTAGGATTCATGCCGTATCAGGATGCTTGGAGTGACACTTTCCACCTTGTCTGGAGGAACCTGAGGCAGCAGCCTTCTGGTCCTGGAGCTGTGGCTCGTCTCTGACTCTGAGGTGTCATAGCTGTAGCTTCCCACTGACTGACTCATGTAACGCAAATCTGTAAAACAACATCTTGTTAGCTCAACTTGGGTCACTATTATCCTTCAATTTTTATACTTTTCTTCATGTTACAGACTCATTTTTGAATAGATTTGTGTATTTTAATCCACAGCCCTTTACATTATATACTTGTTTTTGTTTAATTAATGAGATAAAATGTTAAGTACCTTCGAGACATTCCCCTTGAGGAGGAGTAGAACCAGGTTCAGCATAGCTGTCAGCCAGACTGGCCCACCGAGAAACCCATTTAGGTCCTTCAAGATCGGCTGCGTGAATCTGAACCTAGAACACAAACAGTAATGAACAACAAGGCCAAACACCAGGATAACAAAGAACCAACCAAGACTGGGCAGAAAGAAATTGGTAACATGAGGAATGGAGCACAAACACCAGTGTGCATGCACTTGGACAACAACATGCTCCAACATTTGTCCTGGGTCTTTTCCAGTGTTACCTGTGTGGGACCTGTTGGGGGGGCACTGACAGCTGCTGGGATAAAGCCATGCAATAGGTCCACACTGGTACCATCACCAGGCAAGGTATGGTGCTCATCTTTGCCTTCATGTATGACCGGTCTATAGACTCCTGTGGTCGCGTCACTGTACTCTGGAGAGTCAAGGACGCCAAACACCTGTTTGGCACAGGGCATGCATGAGACGGTGGTGTGACCACACAGGAGGAAAAAGCAAGAAGGACAAGAAGTTTCATGCATCAGTTGTTACAATTAAACCTGTTTTCATAAAGTTAAGAAATATACAGTTCATACTGATGTGTTGACTAATGGTCACTGTGACTTCACCTGATCAATCATGTTGCGGGCCTCCTCCACCTCCTTGTCTTGCGACTCGGTCTCTATGGTGTAAGTCCCGGCATCACTCAGGCTGTCATCTTCCTCATTCCTCACAATCCTCTGGGAAATTTTGGGGTCTCCCCCATGGACTCCCAAAGACAACATGGGGGACATGTGTGGTCCAGATGGTTGGCCCAGAGGAGCCACCTGGGCTGGACCAGTGGCTGGTTTGAAGGACTTTGAGGCTACTGGAGGTTGTAACGGGGATGAGGGGTAGGAAACTGAAGAAAGTGCTGGAGGTTCCTGTGGGGAAGGGATCTGGGCATGAGGGGGCGAAACCATCACTGGTGGGGCAGACATCGGTGGAGGAGAGACTTTGTCTCTGGTTGGGGAGGAATCCTTCTGACCAGAGTCCTTCAGGAACTCTGCAGCAAACTCCTGGGCAAGCTTTGACTTCTTCCCAACACTGCCAAAAGGTCTGATGATGATGCCTGATGAAGAGCGAGAGGAGGAGCCTGATGAACCTGCCTCCCCTTCTGTCTTCTCCCGCTTTAGAGAGCTTGACCTCTGAGGGCCACTGTGGCCCTGACCCTTCAGGGGAACCGTCACTTGCTGAGTGGGAGGGATGTGTCCATGCATCGATGCCGGCCTCTCGCCGCCTTTCCGTCGCTCCATCTTGGCCTTGAGGGTGGAGTAAGAGTCGCCGTGAGCGGGGTTGTGGGTGAAGGACTGTGAACGCTTCTTGCGCGGGTTGTCGTCAAAGAACTCGATGATGAAGGCCTGCTGGGTGAGGTGCTCAGACAGTCCCTGTTTGGACATTTCTGTGGGCGACGGTAGCTGGGGAGGGCTCTGGGACAGGGGCTGATCAGGGGCCACAGCTGAGGCAGGGGCCTGTCTGGGCGGAGAGTACTGCAGCACATGGTGGAGTTTCTGTGCTGGAACCGGCTGCTGACTGGACTGGACCGTCTGCTGAGGTTTATCAGGCTGCTCTGACTGGACAGAGTGCTGGGATTTACTTTTGGCTTTGAGAACCGGGTCTTCAGAGTCACTCTGGGTTCCATCCTCATGATGATGACCTGGTAAAAGAATAATCTGATCAATACACTTTTATGTTTAAGGGTGCATTCCCACCAGTTCTCTTTAATCAAACTCTAGTGTGTTTATCTAGAAAGTCCAGTTCATTTTGGGAGGTTTAAATGCGCAATCAACCAAAAACCAAACACCAGGATACAAACCTCGGTCTGGGTTCAGTTGAAGTGAACTCTGGTTTGGTTTGAATGCATATGTGAATACCAAGTGAACCAGAGAGCGCTCCAAAAGCAGGAAGTGGACTACAGCGCAGGGCATTCTGGGTAAATACAACCAAAACAAATGTGCTAGCCTAGTGCTAGCAGGAGAAATGGCTTCTGGACTTTAGCCAAAGACTAAATAGAAATCTTCCAACCGCTAAAATCTGATGCTACTCCATTTTTGTTTCCGTTTGGTGAAGAAGGAACTTTGTACAGGTGGTCATAATGTTTTACAGCATCATAGTAATACCAAAGCAACCTCTCTGACCTTTAAGGGTCTTGATGTTCATGGCAAGGTCACTCTTGGTGCTGTAGACGTCCTCGCATGGCGGATGCCTCCTCATCATGCTGACATCACTGTGGACCAACCAATCAGCCACCTTGCTCTGCGCTGACATCATCTCTACGGGTGCAGTGGTGGTGGCGGTCTTGGCGGGGGTCGCCTGACCCTTCCTCTGGCGAGTCGAGAACTTGGTGACGTGGTCTTTGATCTTGATCTTGCCGGGCATGCAGTCGTCAAATTCGATGGTGAAGGAGGCGTGGCTCTGCACGACGGGCGGGGTTGGGGTTGGCGGGGAGGGCGGGGCGTTGGGGGCGTCCGTGTCCTTGGTGGGGATCTCATGGAGCTCCGCCTCTGAGGTTTTCTGGTGCTGGAAGTCCTTGGTGGGAATCTCGAAGTAGCTGGGCTCGCGGTGGTAGGAAGGGAAGATGGTCTTTGGTTGGGCGTCGGAGAGAGAGCCAGGAAAATCTGGTTTATAGACACAACAGCTGATGAGACACAAGTACGAATCCTCCAGATGTTTGATGAACAACCATCTACCTGGATGAGGCTCGTCGCTGCCTTGGACTTTACTCCCATAATCCTCCTCTCCCCACCAGGAGGGCTGGCCATATAGAGGCGTGGGCCGACTCACCGGGGTTTCTGTCAGAAACACACACATTTACCAAAAGATGGTTCTGGAAACACATTCCTGTCTACATCCAAGTAACCATGGGGGGTACCGCTAACTGTTTGCTGCTCTGAGTTCATCCTGAGTTATTTGTGTTTTGGCAGTTTCACTCCATTCTACATGGAAATAAAGGAAGAACTAATTAATCCTGACTCTTGTGAAAAGAGTTTGGCTGATGGTTAGTTTTGGTACAAGACGCCATAGCGAGACCATTAAAATATCATTCATTCATTTGTTGCATATTTACCATTTGCTCATAGAATTCATGATAAAAAGAGAATATGAAGAGAGGAAACAGAACTGATGTGTACAGTCTTCACCCATTTCAAAATAAGAGCATGAATATAAATATTACAAATCCTTACCAGTTGATAACCAAAATTTCAACACAGATGATGAACTTTGTTCAAAATAAAAGTTTACCAAACAGCCAAATAAATTAGTGCTTTACATTTTATCTGGAAAAAATTCTTTACAGGAAGCTAAGTGTGCTAAATGTTTGTAAAGTTTGCAAAAGCAGAAAGTGAAACATTAACTCTGCTATTAGCAGATTATCTAAGGCCAGACAGTGAGTGAGTATTTGTTTATGGGACAGATGTTTGGAGGGAACCAGTCCACGTGTGGTTCTAAGGACCGAGTCCAGAGTCCTGAAACAAGAACAAGTCTCCAGGTAGAAGGAAAAGATGGCAACAAAGTTCCTGTTGTCATAATCTGTTATGTTGGAGATGAACTAAAACTGCAGATCAGCAAAATGTAAAATGTGCACCAGGTCATCAGAAAATCCCTGAGTCAGCAGCAGCTCCTGGCCAGCTGACCGGACCAGCCGGGTTCCTCTCTGGGTTTCGGGTTCGTACCTTGTGTGATGCTCTTTGTGCTCGTCGTCTTGTCGCCTCGCTGTCCCTCCTCTTCATCGCTCTTCCTCCCCTCTGCAGCCTTCAGGCTCATCTGCAGCTGACTGCTGTACTTCTCATGCTGTCAAAACAAAAACGTTTGTTTGAGCTCAAAGTTCTCACCTGGCGACCCGTAAGCACAAAGTCAGTCAGGAAAAACAGAACCAGGAAAAATCCAGAAGAGAAACGAAGAGGAGAAACTGTCTGTGATTCAAACGCTCTGACAGCTGCAGCTGTTCACAATTAACCTGCTGCATGAGTTAATAAGTTAATACTTTCTGTTTTTTCCACTTATTGAATAAAACTACATCACCCAACATGCCTGGCTGTCCTTAAAGAACCTGCTTCTGTTTGCATGTTTTAATTTCTTATTGTTGGTATTCTGAATAAAAGCATGCTTTTAATTTATTTTATACATTAAAAGAATCTGTAACAATTCACTAAACAAGATAAAAGAGAAGAAATCTGCAGCAGCAGAGCAGGAAGCCATTTTCTTTTTCTTCTGCATCAAAATCACTTCCTGTTTTAACAACGCTGTCCCAAACAGCACTGGTCTTTCAGAATCTGATGCTGTTTGTGTTCTGGATCAAATTTACATCAATCCACTTGAAAGTTGATGAAATAATAAACTAGATTCCTGCACAACACTCCAGCCAGCAGATTGAAATGTGACCTGACCTTCAGCGCCTCCTCTGGGACTTTGTGTTGACTTTTCTCCAGAACGTAGACGTGAGAATGTGCAGAGGCGGCTCAGGAAAAACTAAATCTGCATGAACAGGATCAGTGAACACACACACACACACACACACACACACACACACACACACACACACACAGGGAAGGATATCGTATCCGAAGCGAATGATGTCGGACAGTTTGAGTGTGATGTAGGTCTGATCAGGGATCCGCAGGTTGTTCACAAATGTCTGCAGGAAAAATGAGAAATCAGATCAGATTTGATCTCTGATCCAGTTTATTAATAAACTACAAAATATTCAACAAAAATTATCAAAAACTCTAAAAAATCATCGGATTTGATATCAATCGACTCTCCAATGTGTTCTTGCAGCTGATTGGTGGAGAGCTGTGATGTCACAGGGTGGCGGGGCATGCTTAGAGAAACGTGTGTGTGTGTGTGTGTGTGTGTGTGTGTGTGTGTGTGTGTGTGTGTGTGT
>NW_006800299.1:212787-225155 GCF_000485575.1 Poecilia formosa | reverse complement strand
TGTGTGTGTGTGTGTGTGTGTGTGTGTGTGTGTGTGTGTGTCTCCCCCCATTCAGGCTGCCCAGGTCTTTCACCAGGTGTTCGTCGGTTGTTGGGTTGTAGTTGATGACGGCGTGCTGCTTGTCCACGCTGCGCGACTGTTCACACACACACACACACACACACACACACACAATCTATTAATCAGTGAGTTTAAAGGAGACGAGATAAAAGACGACGACAAGTTTTACAAGGAACAAGTGATGATGAAGGTGAAAAATAATGGAGGAAGAACAAACAGACGAAGAGAAGAGAGGAAGAGGAGAAAATTGAAGGAAGGATGGTTGGATGTATGGCTCTATGGTTGGACGTATGGTTGGATGCCTGGTTGGATGGTCGGATGCCTCCTCACCTGCAGCATGAGCTCGCAGTCCTCGCGGCCGACGAAGATCATCTCCTTGGGGAGGCGGTGCCGCGTGCCGGAGCTGCTCACCAGGAACCATGACGTCACGCTCATCTTCACAGGCCTGCCGACAAACCGCAGTGCATCCTGGGAAATGGAGGCCACACCCACAAACAGCCTGAACTACGTCCTGCAGCAGGGATCCTGAACCCACGCTGTCATCGATAAAAACAGTTTCGCTCCACTGACGGTCCGACCCGGACGGGCGGATTCAAGTCGACCCACCGGGATCACAGACCGAACCATAGAATCGACCTCTGAGGTCCGATTGGTTTCAGAAACACGTTTAATCTGCTGCAGATTGTAACAGGTTTGTATTTAACACTGATTGATTTACAGCTTTAGGCCACGCCCCTTTGGTTCTGAAACCTCCAGGTCCGTGATCTGAACGGACTGAGTTGGATCCGTTTTGGTTCTGTGAGGATCTGAGCAGAGCTGCTGACTGGACCATGAGCTCCAGCTGGTTCTGGGTCCAAACCAGACCAGATCATCACCAGAACCACCAACCCAAACACAGCAGCTGATCCTAAACAAAGTGGCCAAAAAAGGGTCAAACTGTTACAATGGCCTAGTCAAAGTCCTGATTAAAATACCAGAGGCCCAATAAAGCCTTGACTCTGTTCCGGTGATTTAAAGAATCGTCCAGGTTTCTGCGCCTCAACCATCAGCGGAGCTTTAAGAACTGAGCGGAAACTAACCTGTCATACGTCACACCACGTGACCTTCCTGAACCTGACTGGATGCAACCTGGCAGCTGTCTGCTCATATCTGTCACGTCATCATCATCATCATCATCATCATTTCAACTGAGCCACGCAAACGCGCACGCGCGGCCGCCGGAGGATCCGAGCGGCTGGTCCAGCTCCTCCCAGCGGGCCGCGGGCTCTGATCTGCGGCGGCCCGGCCGGGATGCGCCGCCTCCGGCTGCAGTCATCCCAGACAGTCCGGTCCCAGCCCCCCCTCCTCCACGCCCTGTCCTCTTCCTCCTCTTACCTCCGCTCCAGATGCCGCCGCTCCCCGCCGCTGTCCTGCGTTAGGATCCCGCACTGCCGCACTGCGGGGCGGGTGGAGCATGGGAGGCGACCCGCAGGGCCGGAGCTCGGACGGGGTTCGGGTCTCTGCTGGGGGTTCGCTCTCTGGTCCTGATGCTGCTGCTGTTATGGCATCTCTCCGCCCGTCTCCTCCTGACGCACCAGCGGCAACCCGCTGCGTCAAGACGCACCGCGTTAGCGCCTACGACACCGGAAGAGCCCCAACGCGGCCTTCAAATTAAAAGACTGCCCACAACCATGCATTTTCATTACATATGAGATGTTTTAATATTTAGGATAATTTTAATGTATGTATTTAAAGGTAAATTAAAATGATAATGGAAAATTAATTGTGGCAAAAATATTAAAACAAGAATATTAAAGAAAAGAATTAATCTGTTTAGTGATAAATCCCATTATCACTAAATAACAGATAAAATGCATCACTAATGATATATTTTAAGATAGTATATTTTACTTTATAAAATATCCATCCATCCGTTTTCTTACACCCTTGTCCCTGGTGGTCAGGCGGTGCTGGTGCCTCTCCAGGAAGAGGCAGGTCACCTGGACAGGTCACCTGGACAGGTCACCTGTCCATCACAGATAAAATATACTTTATTAAATATATTAATTTTATCAAATAGCTTGTATGTATTCTATTAAAAGAAAAACTAATTTAAACAAAATTAACTAAACATTTAAAAAAATTATTGAAATAATTCCCAACGATCCCAAAGGGAAATTAAAAGTTGCTGTTACTCATGAATTCAAATTCTTCAAAAATTTATTGTATTTAAACACTAAAACACAGCAACGACATATTCATACATCTGATTTTGATCATTTTGTTACATTTCTTAGTTTACTAATTATTTCATTGACATACTTTTATGTCCCATATATTTTTTTCATATGTGTTTAAATGTCTTGCAGACTGAAAGAGGAGCTCCTAGAAGTTTATTTATTTTCAACGTTCCTATTTGTAAAACAAAAAAAAGAGAGAGAAAGAAAAGAAAACCAGAGTAAAGCTTGTAGGTTGTTTGAGCTGTAGGTCGATATGAATGGATCTGTGCTCTTATTGTGAAGACAATCACACTTCCGGTCTCCACAGTCGGCGCTCTAATTTACGTCCCGCATCTCCTTGAACAGGACAAACACAGAGCGTCTCCATCAATAAAACTATCGATATCTTCATTATCAGTGAAACTCCCAGCTGGAGTCACGTGACTCGTCAATGAAGCTCAGCTTGGCATTACGTCACCTCACTGTTGACACGAGGACGCAGCTTGTTGGTGGTGATGATGTCATTGATACTGAAGCGAAACGTCACAACCTGCTGAAGGTCCGGCAGGTCCGACCAGAGGCGGCGGGAGGCTGGACGCGGCCCTGGGCGGCCGAACCGATTATGATTAATAATTATTTTAAAACTGGGGGAAGAAATGAAAGAAAAATAATCTGTAACATGAGTAAACATGAAGGACCAGGTGCTGCCATACAAGACAAAAATATATAAATATGTTCCATCTAAAATGACCTTAGTGGTAAAACCCATATTTATTTATTTGTTCCTCAGTTTTCAGTCATATTTACGCATTTATCTCCCCATCATTCATTCCAGCATTTTTACTTTTAATCTTTTCAAATTGTTTTGTAAAATCAACTAGTGATAATATTGACACAATGGTGATTGTTTTTAATTCCAGACATTTATATTTGCAACATTTTCTTGATATTTTCATGAATAAATCACTTCATAAAGTAAAATTTAAATTAAAAGCCAAATATGCATCTATAAAACATAAAATAAATGTAGAAGATGGTTTATATAAGGATATGATGCACAAATAAATAAATGTAGGAAGAAAAATATTCAGAAATAAACATGTGGTTAAAAATTTATCACAAAATAAAATCACAAAATAAAATATAAAAGGTCAAATAAAACATAAAAGTGATAAATCTGGTATTTATTAATTTTATGTATAAAATGATACAGAAATGCATAAATTGATTAAAAAAAACTACATTTATTTTCTTGATTTAAAGTCAAGTTATGTTAGTGAAGTAAATTTTAACAATTAGAAAATAAAATAGGGTTAAGGTTACCCTAAGCCATATATACTTATCCAAATCTTGATTCTAGGAAATTTAATTAATCCCCATAAGAAAGACGAAGAGACAAGTTTAATGCAAAGAGTATAAAGATATTTATTTATTGTTTTACTGGTTCAACAAATTTAACATTTAATTTTGTGTCTTTTTAGTGTAAAAAATCCAGAAGAATGTGAAAATCCTGATCAGACTGGAAATCCTGCAGATTTAACAAACCATCAGATGGAGTTTTATTGTGACAGGCTGCAGGACAGGAAGTTAAATGCAGTAACAGGAAATGGAGATCACTCCTACACTTCATCACCTGACTGAGTTCAACGTTCACCGTCTGGTTTTACCCAGAATCCCCTGATCTGAGATCTGATCTGATCTTCAACCAATGAAACCAGGGCAAATCGGAGGTCCCGCCCACATCCGCTCACCTGACTGCTCAGGTAATCTGCATTAGCACACCGACGCTCACNAAAAACTACATTTATTTTCTTGATTTAAAGTCAAGTTATGTTAGTGAAGTAAATTTTAACAATTAGAAAATAAAATAGGGTTAAGGTTACCCTAAGCCATATATACTTATCCAAATCTTGATTCTAGGAAATTTAATTAATCCCCATAAGAAAGACGAAGAGACAAGTTTAATGCAAAGAGTATAAAGATATTTATTTATTGTTTTACTGGTTCAACAAATTTAACATTTAATTTTGTGTCTTTTTAGTGTAAAAAATCCAGAAGAATGTGAAAATCCTGATCAGACTGGAAATCCTGCAGATTTAACAAACCATCAGATGGAGTTTTATTGTGACAGGCTGCAGGACAGGAAGTTAAATGCAGTAACAGGAAATGGAGATCACTCCTACACTTCATCACCTGACTGAGTTCAACGTTCACCGTCTGGTTTTACCCAGAATCCCCTGATCTGAGATCTGATCTGATCTTCAACCAATGAAACCAGGGCAAATCGGAGGTCCCGCCCACATCCGCTCACCTGACTGCTCAGGTAATCTGCATTAGCACACCGACGCTCACGGAACCAGAAACCAGAAACCAGAAACCCTGCTCTCTGCTCTCCATGTACAGTTTTTATTCCACTTCAGATCTTTCCTGTTGCCATGGAGACGGGTCCTCCTCTGCTCACCTGGAATCATAAAAGAAAAACAGTAAGTCATGACAACATCCAGATGTTATTCCCTGACCTGCCAGGCTGAGGCGACGCGCCACCAGCCAGAAGCTTGAAACGGAAAATCTCAACGTAGAAAAACAAAAAAATAAAATAAAATCAAACACCTGTATGATGATGTCACAACCAATGACATCACACACATGGACTCACCTCACTGTACAACGCATCCTTTCTTCTGCTTGGGGCTTTGGGATCTGACGCAGTCATCGAGTCCTGCAACAAAAAGGGACGATTGGATTGGTCGGTTTGTGGCTGAACAGAACCGTTTGGTTCTGGCAGGTTCGGTCCGGTTCGTTCTAAGATACCCAGCAGAACCAGGAATCCCTGGAGCCAAAGGAACCAGGAGCCTCATGAACAAACAGCTGAAGCGCTTCCTAATAAAACATGGAGGATTCTTCACATCAGATTGCAAAAACAACAGATTTAGCAAAACTTAAAAACTGAAACAGGAGCGAAAAATCAAATCTAAAGAATCAATTCCTGAAGAACAAACGGTTCAGGAAGCTGTGTAATGACAGATCTGAGCCAGTAGAGGGCGACATAATGTGTATCAACATGGTGGAAATTAGCGCTTTAGCATTTGGTTTTGCTAAATTACAATGATGTATTAGGATCAATAAAGCTAGAAAGCAAACAGAGGAGTACATTTCTGCCAAAAACCTCAAAAAGTTTTAGATTAAATCAGAAATTTTCACCCCTCCAAAAATCAACTCAAAAAAAAAAGCAGGAAATGACTGACTTCCATAAGTTTCAAATTTGCGACAAAAAAAAGTCTGAAATTTTGAGACTAATCTCAAATGTAGAAAAACTTAGAAATTTCTGAGTTTCAGAAGTTGAAAATGTTGAACTTTTGAAACTCAGAAATGTAAAGTTTTTTTAGTTCAGAGATTAATCTCAACATTTCTGAGTTTCTTCTGGAAAATGTCCTCAGGAATTGGTCCTGAAATTGTCCGTCTGGAGCCGCCTCTGGACACCGCTGGTCTGCCCGTGTGTTTGGGCGACAGCAGCCTTTTAGCCTGGTCTGCGTCTGTTAATCAGACATTACAGGATTTAGTGTTAGTCGGATCTTCATCTCAGATTTATTCTGCAGATTTTCTAACATTTGTTACGAAGCAGCTGATTGGCTGAGAGGAGAACCTTTGACATGTTTGGTCGTCAAACCCGATTTAGAAAGACTAGAGGTGACATGCAGAGACGTGGAATCACTGATGGGATTATTTGGGATTAAAAGCGAACAGAGGTTCTGTCTGAGTCGGGTTCTACCTCAGGGGAGGGGCGGACGGGTTCAGGCCCGGGAGGAAACCAGACCCACATCCTCTGTGTTTGTCCTGGCTTGTTAACATATTGACACAATAACATGAACAGTGAAATTCAGACGCATATAAACATGAACATGGCAGTAATCAGGACTTAATGACAGAAAGTCAAGCTGTTATGCTAGCTAAAGCAGCAATATGGAGGGGAGGGATCTGCTATTTGTATGGAAGAAAATACTTGAAAATAAATCAGCTTGAAGTTTTGCTACTCTATGGGGGTAAGCTAAGTGTGCTAAACGTCTTCAAAGATAAGCTAAAAATGAGCTCCAGAAGGATCAGTGGAAGTTCTTATTTGGGAAAATAAGAAGTGACCGTCTGATCATGCAGAGCCGCGGTTAGCGGCTTAAAACCTGCCTGGACTCGAGTCTTCAGAGTGCGAGTCTAAGACAAGTCCAACAAATTTGTTGTTGCAACTAAACTGCTAAAGTCTGAAGCACGAGTCTCCATCTGTGCAGGCCAAAGCCTCTCTGGTTGAAGCTCCAGTCTTCACCAGCAGGGGGAGACACTTGCACAGCAAGTACAAACTACTGTTGCAGATTAAGGTTGTGTCGGTTGCCATGCCAACAGGGCAGAAACCTGTCATCTCTGCTGCTCGGACGTTTCTGTACCTTTTGGACGGGTCTTGTGCGTTCTCCTGCTCGGACTCTCGTTTGGATTTTTGCCGTTCTCCGGTCCGATTCCTCTCACTTCTGACGAGGAGATGTACTCAAAGTCCGACCCATCCGCCACGCTCAGGCTGCTCCGGACTCTGCTTGGTGCCGGACGCTCTGCGCCGGGCTGAACTCCCTTCAGTCCTGAGGAACTTTGGGTTTCCAGACCCGAGTCCTTTAAAGACTGCTGACGCCTGCGCCTGGTCTCCTCTGCAGGACCAGCAGGAACGGCTGCAGGTGTTTGTGGGTTCTGGTTCTTTGGTGATTCTGTTGACCTGGGATCAGGACTCGTTCCAGAGGGCAAGGCCATCGCAGATTGGTTGGAAGTGGCAGGAGTTTGGACCGCCTCCAACGGCTTCTTTGATTGGCCAGAACTTCCTGGATGGGAGGGCGGATCTTCCTGGATTGGTGTCATTCCAGATGTCTTCTGTGATTGGCTAGAGAGAGGGGAGTCGGGGTCCTCGACAGCCTTTGACCTCCGTATGGTCCCGGGACGCGCTGAAACATAACAATGGCTCCAGATTTAGAGCTGAAGATCCAACAGGACGTCACTGTTTAGCTGACAGTTAGCGCTCAGCTAAAGACACGATGACTCATGATGTCACGCCCCCAACTTTCTGCTGGAGGGCAAAATGCTGCTGGCTAACAATGACTAGTATTGGTGTTAGCTGTTATCAACATAATGGGGTAAAACTGAACTGAACACCTGATATTTAAAAGGAAAAGGGACGCGGGGCAAGGTCAAGTAAAAGTTTTAATAAAAAAAAAAGCAAATGAGAGGAAAGTAGCTCAGCTATGCTAGCCTGACTATGACAACTTTAACATGTAGATGTGCTGCAGAATTCATTGTGTTTGAGTTCAATTAAAAAGCAAAACAAACGTCGACCCAGAGACCAACTCTGACAGATCATCTGTAGAGCAGGAGTTTAAATCAGCTAATCAAGCGCTGCTGTTAGCTTAGCCAATAGCAGCGGTGGCTAGTCTACCACAGTGACCACTCATTAATAATGTCAGAACAAACATAAAGCCAGAAAACAATAATTCAACAGACCAAATGCAGCAAATGTTTGCTTGTTTTTTGGTGTTGAATCCTGATGCATTAGTGGAGCTGTTGTCAGTCAGTTGCTATGGAAACAGGTCTGTTTGAAGCGTATGATTAGTTCTGAGTTATTAACGGTTTTTCTCGTTATTTTCGGCTGTGGCGCTCTGAATCTCCTGGTTTCATTTAGTTAACAGTTTTACTGCAGCAGCGCCGCTATGGATGGGAAATCGTCTTTTTTTCCCTCCATCGTTGTTTGCATGCGTGACATTTCGGGATGTAAACCATACCGTGCACCGTGCCTGCAGGAACAGGAAGTGACCCCCGGCGCTGCCCCCTGCTGCCCCTGCGGGACGGCGTTCTGGTCTTCTTCAGGGCGTGGCCCTTCCGGATCTCGGCCATCAGGTTGTCGATGATGCAGCCTTCGTCCTGCTGGTTCACCTCCCTCTTGACTGCAAGACGAGCATCGGTCACCTGCAGCCACGCCTCTTCTCTGATTGGCCAAAGTGCTGCTGGAGGCGGGACTCACCCATCCTGCCGGAGTCTCCTTTCAGCTGCTTCTCCTCCTCTCTTTTCTTCCTCTTCTTCTCCAGCTCTCTCCGGTTTTCGTTCTCCTGTCAGGTGAAAACGACCCGGATGTTTTGTTTTGTGATGATGTCATCCTGATGATGTCAGAAGCACCTGTGATCAGCTGCTCACCTTGAGGGCTTTGAGGAAGAGCCCTCTGAAGGTCTTGATGATCCCAAAGAGGTCGTCGAGGGAGAAGGTGGCGACGTCTTCGCACAGGTAGTCCGCCAGGTCCCGCCTCCTGTCCTCCACAGAGGTCATGACCTTCTGCAGCTGCTCACACACCTGCAGGCTCTCCTGGAGGAAAAGGAAAACCGTCACGATGCGAGTGAGACGAGGCGACGACGAGGGGGCGGGGCCTAATGACTCACCTGGATGGCAGACAGGTACTGCTCCTTTATGTCCTCAGAGGAAGAGGAAACTTTCTTCTCAGAGCTTTTGAGCCGTTTGGACAGAGAGGAGTACTCAGACTGGATGGACTCCATGCTCACCCTGCAACCAGAACAGGAGAGTTCACTCCAGTGTTCACTCCAGTGTTCACTCCAGTGTTCACTCCAGTTCACTCCAGATGGAGAATTAATTGTAAATCAGGCTCTTTAATGTTTTCAGCCCGGGACCATCTGCTGGTCAGCTAGCTACACAGACACAACACAGCTACCTAGATAGCTATCTAGGTTGCTTGGTATCTAGTGTGATGATGTCACTAGCTAGTTGTGTACCTAGTTGTGTAACTAGGTACACAACTAGCTACCCACATAGCTAGATAGCCAATTTGTAAGACAATTAGATAGTTTTACACTAGGCACTCTGTGCAATAACACAGTTTTTTATACAAATGGTTCACTAATCGGCTGCTGCCACGAACAAACTGTGATTTTACATCATTAACACTCGTTTAGTTCGCTCACTAAAGGAGTGGATTTTGTCTAAAATAGATTTTATGCCTCATTTGTTTACATGTTAATTTATTTACACAGATCTCCCAGGATCATAATGACACATAAAGACCTCCGTTTGAAATGGAAACTCATTTCTTTAAAATGAATAAATGTGAGTGGAGATCAGTTGGTCTGTTTACCCAGAAGCCTTTTCACAGATCTGCAGGTCATCAGGCAGGTTGAGCAGGTCCGGATGGTCCTTCTCCACCTCCTGGGGTCAGATTAAAGCCTCAGGTTATCTAATCTGTGTCCAGCATGAGCAGCGTGAGCAGAGCGCCCCCTGCCTGTACCTCCAGGATGTGGTGCAGCAGCGTGATCCTGGACTTGTTGGCTTTAGTTTCACTCAATCGGAGCAAAGTGCCGATTTTAAAGCCGTCAGCGTTCCCAGTGTGGGTTCCCTGAAGCAAAAATATTAAATGACAGCAGATTACAGCCGATTGTTCACCTGGATTCAGTCGTGTGTCCGGAAACAGAAAGCGGTTACATAGTTGAGGAAGTTCCCGACGCTGAGGATGAGTTTGCAGAAGCTGGGCAGGCGGCAGCTCTCCCTCACACCTGAACACACCAAACATCACGATTTCACACGGAGAAATGAAGCATCACCTCCTGTGTCAAAATAATCAGGTAAAATATGACCGAACACGACGAAAACATAAAATCTCTACAAGCGATTTGGTCTCATTTTTAGTGCAAATATCTTAGAGCACTTGAAATAAAAAACAACTTTCAGCAAATGTAGGAGCTTGTTTTTTATTAATTCCCTAAAATTGATGAAAAAGTTTTAGTTGCACTGGCAGACTATTTCGCTTGTAACACGGGAAAAATATCTGGTTATAAATGAATTTATCTCATACTTTTTAAATCAATTTTAAGGAATTATTTACTAAACATCAGCTCCTATATTTGCTGAAACATTACTGGTAAGTTGGTCAAATGTGCTGAGAAACTGGAGCAAAACTTTCTTCCTGTCTGAATCTGAACTCTGGTTGTTCACATGAACAGCAGGGGGCGCCACATCTCTAACTGTAACCCTATGGAGAACTCTTCTTCAGGTGTTTTCAGGTTTTATTTTGTGTGTAGATTCTGTTAATACAGACTTTGGCAGGCCTGGTCCAGAAGTTCAGCTTTGGGTTTCAGAGTCTCCAGCACACAGCTGCTCTCTTCACACAGCAGCATGCACTCGATCCTCAGCGCGTAGCTGCACACACACACACACACACACACACACACACATCAGCAGGAGACAGGCGTGCAGGTGAATCATTACTTCAGCAGACAGGTGGCGCTGTCCTCTTACCTGGGCACGTTCAGCAGCTGCAGGTAAAACTGATCCACTGACGCCATCTTGTCTCTGTCTTCCTGGTGGGACTTCAGGTTTTCTATCTGAGGACAGACAGGTGAGGCGTCAAACAACGTGTGGACAAGTGGAACAGCTGCAGGTAAGCAAAGCCCCGCCCCCTGACCCAATCTGAAAGCTTCCTCTGAAGTGGGCGGAGCCAATAAACACAGACGGGCGTGTTAACGGCTTCCTGTCAAAAAGCAACTAGCGACAAATATAGCAACTTTTTTTTTTAAAGCCACAAAGAAAGCTCAGACTTTTTCCCCCCAAAAAATTGACCATCAAGAAACTTTTTCAAACAGTGAATTACACAAATGTAGCAAAATTTTTCAAAAAAGGCAACTAGCGACAAACCAGCGATTTTTTTCTGTGTTTGGTGCGAGTTATCGCTCAGCGTGCTCAGCGTCTGCTGAACTCTGACCTCGTGTTTCTCTGGAAGCAGTTTGATCAGCTGTTTGAGGATTTCCACATCGAACTTGGACCGGTCTCCGTTCTGGATCAGAGACACAAACTCCTCATGGGAACTTCAGCAGAAACGGAGCAGAAGAATCGATCAACGACTGAAAACCAGGAAGTGCAACCAAAGGAGCGTTTCTATTGGCCGGCGCCTCACCATCTGAACTGCTTCAGGAAGATGTTGAGGTTCAGGCTTTTCTTGGCGTCAATGAACGAAATCTGCGGACAAGGAGACGACAGACGGACAACGGGTCAGACGATGCCTTCAGGACCACAGAACCTGAACCGACGTTTCTCACCTCTTTGGACTCCGTTCTGGTCTTGGTTCTGGTTTTGGTCTCCGTGGGAGGCAGACTGAAGAGCTGCTCGATGCTGCAGTAATCTGGTTCCACCGATTCTGATGATGATGATGTCCAGAGAGACTGATGATCTGTGGACAGACGAAGAGTCCAGAACCTGACCGGGTCCAAACAACTCAGAGTTAAGGTAGGAGAACGTCCGCTAGCTCACCGGTTACCACTCTGGACGGGAGTTTCTGCCAGTTCAGCTTCTTCATCCGCAGGGAGGGGCAGGGGGCGGGGCTTGAGTGGTGGGCTGGGCTAAAATAGCCGCTGCCTAAAGTCGGTGCTGAATGAGCGGTGATCATTTCCATTGGTGGAGGCGGTGGGATCCCCATGCCAGGTAAAGGTGGAGGCGGTGGAGGTCCGGCGCCTGGTAGTGGAGGAGGTGGAGGAGGCGGAGGAGGCGGAACTCCAATGCCAGGTAAAGGAGGAGGAGGCGGAGGAGGTGGAGGAGGTGGAGCAGCTCCTGTGCCTGGTAAAGGTGGAGGAGGAGGAGGACAACCGGCTGCAGGGGGCGGAGCCTGTTTCTCTGCTAACGGCTGTAATTGGCCAGGAGGCCAGCTGAGCGTTCGGGTCTGCACCGCCCTGTCCACCGTTCTGACCTTCTTATTGGATGACAGATGTTTTGTGGGGAAGAGCCTATCCAGCAGCGAATCACCGGGGCCTAAATCAGCTGGAAACAGATTCAGACACGCTTACATCCGGTCAGTCATCCCTCTGGACCCGCCTTCTGACCCAGAACCTGAAACCGGACTCACTGTTCTGGGCCAGCAGCGTGGCTCGATCAGTCAGCGCCTCCAGAGCCAGCCAGATGTCGTTTCTCTTTGGGTCCACCATCGACAAGGCCTGAAGGATGGAGAGCAGCTGGACTGAGGACGGACAGCTGGACACCTGGACACAGAGACCATGGAGACGACTTTGAGACACAACCCGGTTCTTCACCTCAGCAACAACCAGG
>NW_006800299.1:195711-212777 GCF_000485575.1 Poecilia formosa | reverse complement strand
ACACACACACACACACACACACACACACACACACACACACACACACACACACAATCTATTAATCAGTGAGTTTAAAGGAGACGAGATAAAAGACGACGACAAGTTTTACAAGGAACAAGTGATGATGAAGGTGAAAAATAATGGAGGAAGAACAAACAGACGAAGAGAAGAGAGGAAGAGGAGAAAATTGAAGGAAGGATGGTTGGATGTATGGCTCTATGGTTGGACGTATGGTTGGATGCCTGGTTGGATGGTCGGATGCCTCCTCACCTGCAGCATGAGCTCGCAGTCCTCGCGGCCGACGAAGATCATCTCCTTGGGGAGGCGGTGCCGCGTGCCGGAGCTGCTCACCAGGAACCATGACGTCACGCTCATCTTCACAGGCCTGCCGACAAACCGCAGTGCATCCTGGGAAATGGAGGCCACACCCACAAACAGCCTGAACTACGTCCTGCAGCAGGGATCCTGAACCCACGCTGTCATCGATAAAAACAGTTTCGCTCCACTGACGGTCCGACCCGGACGGGCGGGTTCAAGTCGACCCACCGGGATCACAGACCGAACCATAGAATCGACCTCTGAGGTCCGATTGGTTTCAGAAACACGTTTAATCTGCTGCAGATTGTAACAGGTTTGTATTTAACACTCTGGATTGATTGATTTACAGCTTTAGGCCACGCCCCTTTGGTTCTGAAACCTCCAGGTCCGTGATCTGAACGGACTGAGTTGGATCCGTTTTGGTTCTGTGAGGATCTGAGCAGAGCTGCTGACTGGACCATGAGCTCCAGCTGGTTCTGGGTCCAAACCAGACCAGATCATCACCAGAACCACCAACCCAAACACAGCAGCTGATCCTAAACAAAGTGGCCAAAAAAGGGTCAAACTGTTACAATGGCCTAGTCAAAGTCCTGATTAAAATACCAGAGGCCCAATAAAGCCTTGACTCTGTTCCGGTGATTTAAAGAATCGTCCAGGTTTCTGCGCCTCAACCATCAGCGGAGCTTTAAGAACTGAGCGGAAACTAACCTGTCATACGTCACACCACGTGACCTTCCTGAACCTGACTGGATGCAACCTGGCAGCTGTCTGCTCATATCTGTCACGTCATCATCATCATCATCATCATCATTTCAACTGAGCCACGCAAACGCGCACGCGCGGCCGCCGGAGGATCCGAGCGGCTGGTCCAGCTCCTCCCAGCGGGCCGCGGGCTCTGATCTGCGGCGGCCCGGCCGGGATGCGCCGCCTCCGGCTGCAGTCATCCCAGACAGTCCGGTCCCAGCCCCCCCTCCTCCACGCCCTGTCCTCTTCCTCCTCTTACCTCCGCTCCAGATGCCGCCGCTCCCCGCCGCTGTCCTGCGTTAGGATCCCGCACTGCCGCACTGCGGGGCGGGTGGAGCATGGGAGGCGACCCGCAGGGCCGGAGCTCGGACGGGGTTCGGGTCTCTGCTGGGGGTTCGGTCTCTGGTCCTGATGCTGCTGCTGTTATGGCATCTCTCCGCCCGTCTCCTCCTGACGCACCAGCGGCAACCCGCTGCGTCAAGACGCACCGCGTTAGCGCCTACGACACCGGAAGAGCCCCAACGCGGCCTTCAAATTAAAAGACTGCCCACAATTATCCATTTTCATTACATATGAGATGTTTTATTATTTAGGATAATTTTAATGTATGTATTTAAAGGTAAATTAAAATGATAATGGAAAATTAATTGTGGCAAAAATAACAAAACAAGAATATTAAAGAAAAGAATTAATCTGTTTAGTGATAAATCCCATTATCACTAAATAACGGATAAAATGCATCACAAATGATATATTTTAAGATAGTATATTTTACTTTATAAAATATCCATCCATCCGTTTTCTTACACCCTTGTCCCTGGTGGTCAGGCGGTGCTGGTGCCTCTCCAGGAAGAGGCAGGTCACCTGGACAGGTCACCTGGACAGGTCACCTGTCCATCACAGATAAAATATACTTTATTAAATATATTAATTTTATCAAATAGCTTGTATGTATTCTATTAAAAGAAAAACTAATTTAAACAAAATTAACTAAACATTTAAAAAAAATATTGAAATAATTCCCAACGATCCCAAAGGGAAATTAAAAGTTGCTGTTACTCATGAATTCAAATTCTTCAAAAATTTATTGTATTTAAACACTAAAACACAGCAACGACATATTCATACATCTGATTTTGATCATTTTGTTACATTTCTTAGTTTACTAATTATTTCATTGACATACTTTTATGTCCCATATATTTTTTTCATATGTGTTTAAATGTCTTGCAGACTGAAAGAGGAGCTCCTAGAAGTTTATTTATTTTCAACGTTTCTGTTTGTTAAAAAAAAAAGAGAAAGAAAGAAAAGAAAACCAGAGTAAAGCTTGTAGGTTGTTTGAGCTGTAGGTCGATATGAATGGATCTGTGCTCTTATTGTGAAGACAATCACACTTCCGGTCTCCACAGTCGGCGCTCTAATTTACGTCCCGCATCTCCTTGAACAGGACAAACACAGAGCGTCTCCATCAATAAAACTATCGATATCTTCATTATCAGTGAAACTCCCAGCTGGAGTCACGTGACTCGTCAATGAAGCTCAGCTTGGCATTACGTCACCTCACTGTTGACACGAGGACGCAGCTTGTTGGTGGTGATGATGTCATTGATACTGAAGCGAAACGTCACAACCTGCTGAAGGTCCGGCAGGTCCGACCAGAGGCGGCGGGAGGCTGGACGCGGCCCTGGGCGGCCGAACTGACCGGCCCAGTCCCATAAATCTGTTCAACTATTTTAATAATTATTTTAAAACTGGGGGAAGAAATGAAAGAAAAATAATCTGTAACATGAGTAAACATGAAGGACCAGGCGCTGCCAAACAAGACAAAAACACAAAAATATATAAATATGTTCCATCTAAAATGACCTTAGTGGTAAAACCCATATTTATTTATTTGTTCCTCAGTTTTCAGTCATATTTACGCATTTATCTCCCCATCATTCATTCCAGCATTTTTACTTTTAATCTTTTCAAATTGTTTTGTAAAATCAACTAGTGATAATATTGACACAATGGTGATTGTTTTTAATTTCAGACATTTATATTTGCAATATTTTCTTGATATTTTCATGAATAAATCACTTCCTAAAGTAAAATTTAAATTAAAAGCCAAATATGCATCTATAAAACATAAAATAAATGTAGAAGATGGTTTATATAAGGATATGATGCACAAATAAATAAATGCAGGAAGAAGAAAAATATTCAGAAATAAACATGTGGTTAAAAATTTATCACAAAATAAAATCACAAAATAAAATATAAAAGGTCAAATAAAACATAAAAGTGATAAATCTGGTATTTATTAATTTTATGTATAAAATGATACAGAAATGCATAAATTGATTAAAAAAAACTACATTTATTTTCTTGATTTAAAGTCAAGTTATGTTAGTGAAGTAAATTTTAACAATTAGAAAATAAAATAGGGTTAAGGTTACCCTAAGCCATATATACTTATCCAAATCTTGATTCTAGGAAATTTAATTAATCCCCATAAGAAAGACGTAGAGACAAGTTTAATGCAAAGAGTATAAAGATATTTATTTATTGTTTTACTGGTTCAACAAATTTAACATTTAATTTTGTGTCTTTTTAGTGTAAAAAATCCAGAAGAATGTGAAAATCCTGATCAGACTGGAAATCCTGCAGATTTAACAAACCATCAGATGGAGTTTTATTGTGACAGGCTGCAGGACAGGAAGTTAAATGCAGTAACAGGAAATGGAGATCACTCCTACACTTCATCACCTGACTGAGTTCAACGTTCACCGTCTGGTTTTACCCAGAATCCCCTGATCTGAGATCTGATCTGATCTTCAACCAATGAAACCAGGGCAAATCGGAGGTCCCGCCCACATCCGCTCACCTGACTGCTCAGGTAATCTGCATTAGCACACCGACGCTCACGGAACCAGAAACCAGAAACCAGAAACCCTGCTCTCTGCTCTCCATGTACAGTTTTTATTCCACTTCAGATCTTTCCTGTTGCCATGGAGACGGGTCCTCCTCTGCTCACCTGGAATCATAAAAGAAAAACAGTAAGTCATGACAACATCCAGATGTTATTCCCTGACCTGCCAGGCTGAGGCGACGCGCCACCAGCCAGAAGCTTGAAACGGAAAATCTCAACGTAGAAAAACAAAAAAATAAAATAAAATCAAACACCTGTATGATGATGTCACAACCAATGACATCACACACATGGACTCACCTCACTGTACAACGCATCCTTTCTTCTGCTTGGGGCTTTGGGATCTGACGCAGTCATCGAGTCCTGCAACAAAAAGGGACGATTGGATTGGTCGGTTTGTGGCTGAACAGAACCGTTTGGTTCTGGCAGGTTCGGTCCGGTTCGTTCTAAGATACCCAGCAGAACCAGGAATCCCTGGAGCCAAAGGAACCAGGAGCCTCATGAACAAACAGCTGAAGCGCTTCCTAATAAAACATGGAGGATTCTTCACATCAGATTGCAAAAACAACAGATTTAGCAAAACTTAAAAACTGAAACAGGAGCGAAAAATCAAATCTAAAGAATCAATTCCTGAAGAACAAACGGTTCAGGAAGCTGTGTAATGACAGATCTGAGCCAGTAGAGGGCGACATAATGTGTATCAACATGGTGGAAATTAGCGCTTTAGCATTTGGTTTTGCTAAATTACAATGATGTATTAGGATCAATAAAGCTAGAAAGCAAACAGAGGAGTACATTTCTGCCAAAAACCTCAAAAAGTTTTAGATTAAATCAGAAATTTTCACCCCTCCAAAAAACAACTAAAAAAAAAAGCAGGAAATGACTGACTTCCATAAGTTTCAAATTTGCGACAAAAAAAAGTCTGAAATTTTGAGACTAATCTCAAATGTAGAAAAACTTAGAAATTTCTGAGTTTCAGAAGTTGAAAATGTTGAACTTTTGAAACTCAGAAATGTAAAGTTTTTTTAGTTCAGAGATTAATCTCAACATTTCTGAGTTTCTTCTGGAAAATGTCCTCAGGAATTGGTCCTGAAATTGTCCGTCTGGAGCCGCCTCTGGACACCGCTGGTCTGCCCGTGTGTTTGGGCGACAGCAGCCTTTTAGCCTGGTCTGCGTCTGTTAATCAGACATTACAGGATTTAGTGTTAGTCGGATCTTCATCTCAGATTTATTCTGCAGATTTTCTAACATTTGTTACGAAGCAGCTGATTGGCTGAGAGGAGAACCTTTGACATGTTTGGTCGTCAAACCCGATTTAGAAAGACTAGA
Organism: Poecilia formosa; assembly: GCF_000485575.1. Classification (NCBI taxonomy): domain Eukaryota; kingdom Metazoa; phylum Chordata; class Actinopteri; order Cyprinodontiformes; family Poeciliidae; genus Poecilia; species Poecilia formosa. The sequence continues at coordinate 207,472 of NW_006800299.1, read as the reverse complement.
GGTGACATGCAGAGACGTGGAATCACTGATGGGATTATTTGGGATTAAAAGCGAACAGAGGTTCTGTCTGAGTCGGGTTCTACCTCAGGGGAGGGGCGGACGGGTTCAGGCCCGGGAGGAAACCAGACCCACATCCTCTGCGTTTGTCCTGGCTTGTTAACATATTGACACAATAACATGAACAGTGAAATTCAGACGCATATAAACATGAACATGGCAGTAATCAGGACTTAATGACAGAAAGTCAAGCTGTTATGCTAGCTAAAGCAGCAATATGGAGGGGAGGGATCTGCTATTTGTATGGAAGAAAATACTTGAAAATAAATCAGCTTGAAGTTTTGCTACTCTATGGGGGTAAGCTAAGTGTGCTAAACGTCTTCAAAGATAAGCTAAAAATGAGCTCCAGAAGGATCAGTGGAAGTTCTTATTTGGGAAAATAAGAAGTGACCGTCTGATCATGCAGAGCCGCGGTTAGCGGCTTAAAACCTGCCTGGACTCGAGTCTTCAGAGTGCGAGTCTAAGACAAGTCCAACAAATTTGTTGTTGCAACTAAACTGCTAAAGTCTGAAGCACGAGTCTCCATCTGTGCAGGCCAAAGCCTCTCTGGTTGAAGCTCCAGTCTTCACCAGCAGGGGGAGACACTTGCACAGCAAGTACAAACTACTGTTGCAGATTAAGGTTGTGTCGGTTGCCATGCCAACAGGGCAGAAACCTGTCATCTCTGCTGCTCGGACGTTTCTGTACCTTTTGGACGGGTCTTGTGCGTTCTCCTGCTCGGACTCTCGTTTGGATTTTTGCCGTTCTCCGGTCCGATTCCTCTCACTTCTGACGAGGAGATGTACTCAAAGTCCGACCCATCCGCCACGCTCAGGCTGCTCCGGACTCTGCTCGGTGCCGGACGCTCTGCGCCAGGCTGGACTCCCTTCAGTCCTGAGGAACTTTGGGTTTCCAGACCCGAGTCCTTTAAAGACTGCTGACGCCTGCGCCTGGTCTCCTCTGCAGGACCAGCAGGAACGGCTGCAGGTGTTTGTGGGTTCTGGTTCTTTGGTGATTCTGTTGACCTGGGATCAGGACTCGTTCCAGAGGGCAAGGCCATCGCAGATTGGTTGGAAGTGGCAGGAGTTTGGACCGCCTCCAACGGCTTCTTTGATTGGCCAGAACTTCCTGGATGGGAGGGCGGATCTTCCTGGATTGGTGTCATTCCAGATGTCTTCTGTAATTGGCTAGAGAGAGGGGAGTCGGGGTCCTCGACAGCCTTTGACCTCCGTATGGTCCCGGGACGCGCTGAAACACAACAATGGCTCCAGATTTAGAGCTGAAGATCCAACAGGACGTCACTGTTTAGCTGACAGTTAGCGCTCAGCTAAAGACACGATGACTCATGATGTCACGCCCCCAACTTTCTGCTGGAGGGCAAAATGCTGCTGGCTAACAATGACTAGTATTGGTGTTAGCTGTTATCAACATAATGGGGTAAAACTGAAATGAACACCTGATATTTAAAAGGAAAAGGGACGCGGGGCAAGGTCAAGTAAAAGTTTTAATAAAAAAAAAAGCAAATGAGAGGAAAGTAGCTCAGCTATGCTAGCCTGACTATGACAACTTTAACATGTAGATGTGCTGCAGAATTCATTGTGTTTGAGTTCAATTAAAAAGCAAAACAAACGTCGACCCAGAGACCAACTCTGACAGATCATCTGTAGAGCAGGAGTTTAAATCAGCTAATCAAGCGCTGCTGTTAGCTTAGCCAATAGCAGCGGTGGCTAGTCTACCACAGTGACCACTCATTAATAATGTCAGAACAAACATAAAGCCAGAAAACAATAATTCAACAGACCAAATGCAGCAAATGTTTGCTTGTTTTTTGGTGTTGAATCCTGATGCATTAGTGGAGCTGTTGTCAGTCAGTTGCTATGGAAACAGGTCTGTTTGAAGCGTATGATTAGTTCTGAGTTATTAACGGTTTTTCTCGTTATTTTCGGCTGTGGCGCTCTGAATCTCCTGGTTTCATTTAGTTAACAGTTTTACTGCAGCAGCGCCGCTATGGATGGGAAATCGTCTTTTTTTCCCTCCATCGTTGTTTGCATGCGTGACATTTCGGGATGTAAACCATACCGTGCACCGTGCCTGCAGGAACAGGAAGTGACCCCCGGCGCTGCCCCCTGCTGCCCCTGCGGGACGGCGTTCTGGTCTTCTTCAGGGCGTGGCCCTTCCGGATCTCGGCCATCAGGTTGTCGATGATGCAGCCTTCGTCCTGCTGGTTCACCTCCCTCTTGACTGCAAGACGAGCATCGGTCACCTGCAGCCACGCCTCTTCTCTGATTGGCCAAAGTGCTGCTGGAGGCGGGACTCACCCATCCTGCCGGAGTCTCCTTTCAGCTGCTTCTCCTCCTCTCTTTTCTTCCTCTTCTTCTCCAGCTCTCTCCGGTTTTCGTTCTCCTGTCAGGTGAAAACGACCCGGATGTTTTGTTTTGTGATGATGTCATCCTGATGATGTCAGAAGCACCTGTGATCAGCTGCTCACCTTGAGGGCTTTGAGGAAGAGCCCTCTGAAGGTCTTGATGATCCCAAAGAGGTCGTCGAGGGAGAAGGTGGCGACGTCTTCGCACAGGTAGTCCGCCAGGTCCCGCCTCCTGTCCTCCACAGAGGTCATGACCTTCTGCAGCTGCTCACACACCTGCAGGCTCTCCTGGAGGAAAAGGAAAACCGTCACGATGCGAGTGAGACGAGGCGACGACGAGGGGGCGGGGCCTAATGACTCACCTGGATGGCAGACAGGTACTGCTCCTTTATGTCCTCAGAGGAAGAGGAAACTTTCTTCTCAGAGCTTTTGAGCCGTTTGGACAGAGAGGAGTACTCAGACTGGATGGACTCCATGCTCACCCTGCAACCAGAACAGGAGAGTTCACTCCAGTGTTCACTCCAGTGTTCACTCCAGTGTTCACTCCAGTTCACTCCAGATGGAGAATTAATTGTAAATCAGGCTCTTTAATGTTTTCAGCCCGGGACCATCTGCTGGTCAGCTAGCTACACAGACACAACACAGCTACCTAGATAGCTATCTAGGTTGCTTGGTATCTAGTGTGATGATGTCACTAGCTAGTTGTGTACCTAGTTGTGTAACTAGGTACACAACTAGCTACCCACATAGCTAGATAGCCAATTTGTAAGACAATTAGATAGTTTTACACTAGGCACTCTGTGCAATAACACAGTTTTTTATACAAATGGTTCACTAATCGGCTGCTGCCACGAACAAACTGTGATTTTACATCATTAACACTCGTTTAGTTCGCTCACTAAAGGAGTGGATTTTGTCTAAAATAGATTTTATGCCTCATTTGTTTACATGTTAATTTATTTACACAGATCTCCCAGGATCATAATGACACATAAAGACCTCCGTTTGAAATGGAAACTCATTTCTTTAAAATGAATAAATGTGAGTGGAGATCAGTTGGTCTGTTTACCCAGAAGCCTTTTCACAGATCTGCAGGTCATCAGGCAGGTTGAGCAGGTCCGGATGGTCCTCCTCCACCTCCTGGGGTCAGATTAAAGTCTCAGGTTATCTAATCTGTGTCCAGCATGAGCAGCGTGAGCAGAGCGCCCCCTGCCTGTACCTCCAGGATGTGGTGCAGCAGCGTGATCCTGGACTTGTTGGCTTTAGTTTCACTCAATCGGAGCAAAGTGCCGATTTTAAAGCCGTCAGCGTTCCCAGTGTGGGTTCCCTGAAGCAAAAATATTAAATGACAGCAGATTACAGCCGATTGTTCACCTGGATTCAGTCGTGTGTCCGGAAACAGAAAGCGGTTACATAGTTGAGGAAGTTCCCGACGCTGAGGATGAGTTTGCAGAAGCTGGGCAGGCGGCAGCTCTCCCTCACACCTGAACACACCAAACATCACGATTTCACACGGAGAAATGAAGCATCACCTCCTGCGTCAAGATAATCAGGTTAAATATGACTGAACTCGACAAAAACTAAAACCTCTACAAGCGATTTGGTCTCATTTTTAGTGCAAATATCTTAGAGCACTTGAAATAAAAAACAACTTTCAGCAAATGTAGGAGCTTGTTTTTTATTAATTCCCTAAAATTGATGAAAAGTTTTAGTTGCACTGGCAGACTATTTCGCTTGTAACACGGGAAAAATATCTGGTTATAAATGAATTTATCTCATACTTTTTAAATCAATTTTAAGGAATTATTTACTAAACATCAGCTCCTATATTTGCTGAAACATTACTGGTAAGTTGGTCAAATGTGCTGAGAAACTGGAGCAAAACTTTCTTCCTGTCTGAATCTGAACTCTGGTTGTTCACATGAACAGCAGGGGGCGCCACATCTCTAACTGTAACCCTATGGAGAACTCTTCTTCAGGTGTTTTCAGGTTTTATTTTGTGTGTAGATTCTGTTAATACAGACTTTGGCAGGCCTGGTCCAGAAGTTCAGCTTTGGGTTTCAGAGTCTCCAGCACACAGCTGCTCTCTTCACACAGCAGCATGCACTCGATCCTCAGCGCGTAGCTGCACACACACACACACACACACACACACACACATCAGCAGGAGACAGGCGTGCAGGTGAATCATTACTTCAGCAGACAGGTGGCGCTGTCCTCTTACCTGGGCACGTTCAGCAGCTGCAGGTAAAACTGATCCACTGACGCCATCTTGTCTCTGTCTTCCTGGTGGGACTTCAGGTTTTCTATCTGAGGACAGACAGGTGAGGCGTCAAACAACGTGTGGACAAGTGGAACAGCTGCAGGTCAGGTCAGCAAAGCCCCGCCCCCTGACCCAATCTGAAAGCTTCCTCTGAAGTGGGCGGAGCCAATAAACACAGACGGGCGTGTTAACGGCTTCCTGTCAAAAAGCAACTAGCGACAAATATAGCAACTTTTTTTTTTAAAGCCACAAAGAAAGCTCAGACTTTTTCCCCCCAAAAAATTGACCATCAAGAAACTTTTTCAAACAGTGAATTACACAAATGTAGCAAAATTTTTCAAAAAAGGCAACTAGCGACAAACCAGCGATTTTTTTCTGTGTTTGGTGCGAGTTATCGCTCAGCGTGCTCAGCGTCTGCTGAACTCTGACCTCGTGTTTCTCTGGAAGCAGTTTGATCAGCTGTTTGAGGATTTCCACATCGAACTTGGACCGGTCTCCGTTCTGGATCAGAGACACAAACTCCTCATGGGAACTTCAGCAGAAACGGAGCAGAAGAATCGATCAACGACTGAAAACCAGGAAGTGCAACCAAAGGAGCGTTTCTATTGGCCGGCGCCTCACCATCTGAACTGCTTCAGGAAGATGTTGAGGTTCAGGCTTTTCTTGGCGTCAATGAACGAAATCTGCGGACAAGGAGACGACAGACGGACAACGGGTCAGACGATGCCTTCAGGACCACAGAACCTGAACCGACGTTTCTCACCTCTTTGGACTCCGTTCTGGTCTTGGTTCTGGTTTTGGTCTCCGTGGGAGGCAGACTGAAGAGCTGCTCGATGCTGCAGTAATCTGGTTCCACCGATTCTGATGATGATGATGTCCAGAGAGACTGATGATCTGTGGACAGACGAAGAGTCCAGAACCTGACCGGGTCCAAACAACTCAGAGTTAAGGTAGGAGAACGTCCGCTAGCTCACCGGTTACCACTCTGGACGGGAGTTTCTGCCAGTTCAGCTTCTTCATCCGCAGGGAGGGGCAGGGGGCGGGGCTTGAGTGGTGGGCTGGGCTAAAATAGCCGCTGCCTAAAGTCGGTGCTGAATGAGCGGTGATCATTTCCATTGGTGGAGGCGGTGGGATCCCCATGCCAGGTAAAGGTGGAGGCGGTGGAGGTCCGGCGCCTGGTAGTGGAGGAGGCGGAGGAGGCGGAGGAGGCGGAACTCCAATGCCAGGTAAAGGAGGAGGAGGCGGAGGAGGTGGAGGAGGTGGAGCAGCTCCTGTGCCTGGTAAAGGTGGAGGAGGTGGAGGACAACTGGCTGCAGGGGGCGGAGCCTGTTTCTCTGCTAACGGCTGTAATTGGCCAGGAGGCCAGCTGAGCGTTCGGGTCTGCACCGCCCTGTCCACCGTTCTGACCTTCTTATTGGATGACAGATGTTTTGTGGGGAAGAGCCTATCCAGCAGCGAATCACCGGGGCCTAAATCAGCTGGAAACAGATTCAGACACGCTTACATCCGGTCAGTCATCCCTCTGGACCCGCCTTCTGACCCAGAACCTGAAACCGGACTCACTGTTCTGGGCCAGCAGCGTGGCTCGATCAGTCAGCGCCTCCAGAGCCAGCCAGATGTCGTTTCTCTTTGGGTCCACCATCGACAAGGCCTGAAGGATGGAGAGCAGCTGGACTGAGGACGGACAGCTGGACACCTGGACACAGAGACCATGGAGACGACTTTGAGACACAACCCGGTTCTTCACCTCAGCAACAACCAGGAACAGTCAATGGTCAGAACCGCCAGCCGAAAAGTTAACTATGCTAGCTGAAAAGTTAGCTACGCCAGCCGAAAAGTTAACTACGCTAGCCGAAAAGTTAGCTACGCCAGCCGAAAAGTTAACTACGCCAGCCGAAAAGTTAACTACGCAAGCCGAAAAGTTAACTATGCTAGCCGAAAAGTTAGCTACGCCAGCCGAAAAGTTAACTATGCTAGCTGAAAAGTTAGCTACGCTAGCCCTAACGCACTAATCACAAAATTAGTTCTAATGCTACAGTGTAATGCTAATGCTAAACTGCTATATCAACATGGTATTTAGCAGAAGTTAATGCTAACGATTTGGGCACATTTCTGCTAATGGCAGAGCTAATTTTTAGCTTAGCATTTTGCTCATTTTGAAAACATTTAGAACATCGAGGTTCCAGAAAAAAAAAAAATTTTTGATAAATTTGCTAATTTACTTTCAGATCAATAAAGTTTGGTTATGAGCTGCTGAGAATTATCCAATTATTTAGAGGTTTATTCATGCTCTTATTTTGAAGAACCTCCTGGAGAAATTTCTTTGAGGTTTCTGAAGAGGAACGTTGTTATTTTTGTTGGTGAGGAAGCTGAGCTGATGAAGAGGAGAGGACTGACCTTGGCGAAGAGCAAACTGAAGACTTCCTGGTGGCTGCTCATGTCGATCCCGCCGTACAGTCTCTCCATCTCCTCTTCATCGTCCGCCATGGAGTCTTCGAACGCATCGCACTGGATGTTGAGGTCCATGTCCTCCGTCTCTCTGGAGACGGACGCAGAGACGTCACAACGCCGCCGGACTCTGGCTATGGAAGCCATCAGAAACATTTACCTCAGCTTGGGGAGCAGATCCAGCAGCTGCAGCCCTGAAACACAGCAAGCGTCATGGTGAGACTCAGAGCTTAGAGTCCAACACGTCCAACACGTCCAACGCCTGTGGACCAGATCAAAACGCTCCAGCAGTCCGGTTAGCAGTGAGGACCAGACCCGCTGGCAGACAGCGATGGCATCGTTTGAATTTGAACCGTTCATCTGCACAGTTTAAACTCATCAACTTTAATTCTAGGAGATTTTTGCCTTTTATGAACTTCAGTTTTTCCACAGTTACAGTTGCAGGTATTTAAATATCAGACAAATGTGCTGAAATATAAATGTTATAAATCTTCTTTACATTTTGGCCAGAGACGTTTATTTTTAAAAAGCTGATAAAAATACAAACAAAGGATCGCATCAACTGAATAATCTACATCATACACGGCGATTATGTTTAAAAATAGACAATAATCCATAAAGCTGACCAATGTAGACTTCTGAATTCAATTATTGCAAAAAAAATCTTTATAAAATTGTTTTGCTAAGTTTTCTGGCATTTAGAAATAATTTTATTAATTAAAACAAGAAAAGTTTGGTCTGATTTGATTGCAGATGGTGAAATAGAAACATGTACGTCTCTTTTTATGTACAATGTTTGACTTTTCAAACTCAAATTCTCCTGTTTTTTCTCCCATAAAGATTTGCTCGTCCTTTTTTTATTCCTTTTTTTACTGTTGAATGTAAAACCTGAGATCAGCGAAAGGCCAAAGAAAACATCTGAAACCTGAGAACATCTGGAGGATGTTCTGATCAACTGGAGCCAAACGAGACAGAAAAGCACAGAATGAGTCTAAACTTGCTGACATGAACTCATCATGTTCCAGTCACATCTGCTCACTGAGCGTCAAACATGATCCATCATTAAAAACTTGTCTGAATCTGATAGCAGGAGAATTTCCCACAACTGTTGTATGTCTGAAATGTCTGAGCTTGTTCTGCATCTACAGGCAGCCTGTTCCCCTCCTGGCCTGTGGGGGCGCTGCACCACTGAAGGAAACATGAAAACCTCTGAAGACGCTGAGCGCAACTTCCTTCTTCACCAAATAAAAACAAAATGGAGGCGTCAGATTTTTTTTTTGTCTCTGGCTAAAGACCACGACTCATTTCTCCTGCTAGCGCTAGGCTAGCACGTTTGTTTAAACGTTTTACATCATTATGTCGAATATTTAACTTCTTCGACTCCAACAGTTTATTTTCTGGAAGTGATTCATTCCAGGACTAAAGAATCTCTGTGTGTATTTTTGTTTCAGACCACAGATTTTACGACTTCTAATTTTGTGAGAGTCATAATCGTTTCATAATTATTCATGACCTGAAGGGAAACCACAGCCTGGCTGGCATGAACCTTACAAGCCGTCACTGGTCTGCAGGCTACAGAGAAAGTTTTATTTCTGCTCCCAGCCAGTCATATTTCTGAATAAAATGAATGCTGATTGGCTGAGGAGCGCCAAGCTCCGCCCATCTGCTGGTCCGTACCGATGAACTCCTGTCTGAGTCGCTGTCTCTTGCGCAGGTCTTCCTGTCCCAGGATGAGGACGTTGATGACGGCCATCATGGTGACCATGTAGGGGACGCTGTCAGTGGCCTGCAGTTCGTTCATGATGACGCTGAAGCGATACTGCTGCTTCTTCAGAGTCTGGAGGCGGAGACACAAGAACGTCAGATCCAAACGACCGAATCAGATCCAAAACGACCGATTCGGATCCGAAACGACCGAATCGGATCCAAAACGACCGAATCGGATCCAAAACGACCGAATCGGATCCGAAACGACCGAATCGGATCCGAAACGACCGAATCGGATCCGAAACGACCGAATCGGATCCGAAACGACCGAATCGGATCCAAAACGACCGAATCGGATCCAAAACGACCGAATCGGATCCAAAACGACCGAATCAGATCCAAAATGATTGTTTATACAAAACAATTAATTTGAAAAACAAAAATATTTTAAACTAAAAGTTTTGAAATTGGAAAAAAAATTAACTGAAAAAAAAAAAAATTTAAAAACTACTTTTCAGGTTCAACGGTTTTGTTTTTTCCAGTTTCAGACATTTTTTCTTTTGAACAAGCTTTATGGCCCTGATCTCTCTCCGTAGGTCTGCTGTGCCCAGCTGAACAGACAGAGGAAGCAGAGAGCAGCTCTGTTTCCCTCTGAGGGTTTGGGCGGGTCAGAACCGATCAGTCTCTTATCTGCTGCTACGCCGCGATCCTGCTAACAAAGGCAGCGATGAAACACTGATATCAGCGGAACGGCTCGCCTTGCAACGACACCAAACCCGAGCCAAAAGAACATTTGAGACGCTACCAGTTCAGACATTTATTTTCACCAGAAAAACGTTGAAGAGGTTTGGAAAGAAAAACTCCTGGAGGCTCTGAACCGACTGACTGCATGGTGGAAAACCAGCGGGACAGCAGAAATACTCTAAAAACAGCAACATTTCTACCAACGTTTATCCTTCCACTCAACTTTCTACCAAGATACTTTGTCATCAGTAGTCTTCCTCATGACCATTACATCATATTATTGATCAGTAATATTCTGATTTCCTGATAAACTGATGTTTGGGTTGTTCTTTACTTAAAGCTATAATCATTAAAAAAATAACAAATCAACAGTAAATTAAGTTTTAACTACATTTCAAATTTAAAACTTTCTGCTGCGAATAAGAAGCTGAAAGTTGCACTGTTAAATAGTTTGGGTTATTTAGTCTGTCATAAGAGGAAAAAGTCATAATTTCATCAAATTATTAATTTATAACTTGAATAACTTGATTAAATATTTAACTTGGATATTTTAGTTCAGTTTAGTTTGTATAGAAGCTTTTATTTTGATGGTCTGCTTCCTATTATTGGCAAGTTAATTTGCTAAATAGCTCTACATCTAGATCCAACTAGCTAAATATTTATCTAGCTTGCTAGCTATTTATTTAGCTAGTCAGCTAGCTAAATAAATATTTAGTGAGGAAGCTTAGTGCCATTTAGCTTGGAGCTAAATATTTAAATTTGAGCTGGTAAACTAAATATTTAGCTTCGGACTAAATCTTTAGCTCGTTAACTAAATACTGGATTAATGAGTAACAGTTTAAATATGGCTGATGAGTTAACTCCCATTTTTTCCTCTTAGGGTAAATAACTCAAATTATTGCTGTTAATTTTTGCCTGTATAACTTTACAAACATCACCGATCCGTGAAGGAGGTTTCAGTTGGTTAGCCATGCTGTGAGATGTTTAGGATGCAACTATCAGTTGGATTCAGAGCAGAAGTTTAGCAGACAGATCGGATGCAGAGGGAACCAGAGGAAGCAGGAAACTCAGCATGTGTGGCGAACCTTGTAGTTCTCGAAGGCGTCCAGGGTCAGGCTGCAGCCCTGGGGGTCGAAGAGGGCGAGCGCCGCCAGCAGCTCAAACACCTGCATCTTCACCATCACGTTGGACGTGTCCAGAGCTGCAGGGGGACACAGACAGAGGGACACATGGACAGGAGGTCAGAGGGCAGCGGCTCGGTCCCATGTTGGGCGCCAATCAGAGGAATGAGGCAAATTACAAGAGTAAATCAATCAGGACTCCGTCAGTTAGTTCATCTGAACAATCAAGTTCTACAGTCACAGAAATCTCCACTGGTTAAAGCTTCCCAGTTGTTTTACTGCGTTGGAACCGAAGCAGTCCGGTCTCTGTCCTCACCGTCCTCTGACCCGCTCTGTACCCAACCCTTCTGTAGCTCCGTCTCTAAATTAATCACATCTGAAGTATTTCAAACCTCGATTATGAAATGTTTACGGTAACGGCTCCATTCATCTGCCAACATTCTGCCAAGTTCTGATTCCTTCCTAACCTCTCAGGCTACGACTTGTTTCCCCATTTAGTTCCAACAGAACTAAATATTCTGCACAGGGAGAGCGAATCCTCCCTCTGGGTCACAACGTATGGAAAGTTTGGTGGAAGGAGGATAATGGAGAGGCTCCCTTAGTTTCGATGAACGCTTCAGATGGTTTTATGAGGTTTGCTGGAACCATTTGGTCTCTTCTTGTGTAGAACAGAAACATTCTGGATTGTTTTAAAGCTGAGCCACAAAAATCATTAAATCAATTTATTAAATGATTAAAACTGGAGAGAAAAGCCCAGAAAGCTTCCAGAACCAGAAGACGGGAACTTAAACCGGATCAGAACGATAAGCAGAAACTTTCCTCAGGTTTTATCCGACAGCTGGTTTCACAGCCACTTCCTGCTTCCTGTTTCCTGTTTCCTACTCCTGGGAAACAGGAAGCAGGAAGCAGGAAGTGGCTGTGAAACCAGCTGTCGGATAAAACCTGAGGAAAGTTTCTGCTTATCGTTCTGATCCGGTTTAAGTTCCCGTCTTCTGGTTCTGGAAGCTTTCTGGGCTTTTCTCTCCAGTTTTAATCATTTAATAAATTGATTTAATGATTTTTGTGACTCAGCTTTAA
>NW_006800299.1:169457-195099 GCF_000485575.1 Poecilia formosa | reverse complement strand
CCAGGACCAGGAAAAGGACCAGAACTGGAACCAGAACCAGGACTGGAACCAGGACCAGAACTGGAACCAGAACCAGAACCAGGACCGGGACCAGAACCAGGACTAGGAAAAGCACCAGAACTGGAACCAGAACCAGGACTGGAACCAGGACCAGGACTGGAACCAGGACCAGGACCAGGACCAGGACCAGAACCAGAACTGGAACCAGAACCAGGACTGGAACCAGGACCAGAACTGGAACCAGAACCAGAACTGGAACCAGAACCAGGACTGGAACCAGAACTGGAACCATGACCAGGACCAGGACCAGGACTAGAACCATGACCAGGACCAGGGCTGGAACCATGACCAGAACCAGGACCAGTACCAGTCAGATGAACCGACCTCTTTCCTCTGCATGGATCTCATGAGGGCAGAAATGTTGCAGAGCTGCATTTTTGAAGTGCCGCAGCTGCAGGTTGTCATGGCAACCAACAGGTCGAGCTGCTTCCTGATGGTATCGGACCCGCAGCAGACAGAACCGGGCGGCAGCACCCACCTTGGGCCAGGGTCCGGATGTATCCCTCCTCATTGTCCAGGATGAAGTCGAGTCCGGCGGACGAGTTCATGACGCTGCGGATGCACGACACGCAGGTGAGCTGCAGCAGCGCGTCGGCGATGCGGGCGCAGCCGCGGCCCGACAGCCGCTCCAGCGCCGCCATCAGCAGGTCCAAACCCTGCAGCTCCAGGAACTGGACCATCCACGGCTCGTCGCTCTTCTCCAGGCGCCGCCGCAGACCTGAGTAGTTCACCACGGTGGGAACCTGCAGGCGACACGCCGCCACAGCACTGAGCTCATCAGGACTACGGCTGAAACGATTAATCGATTACTTAAATGATGAACTTTTTCAGTAATCGATCAATCGCTAAGCTCCATGGAGCCTTAGCCTTGTCTGGTTCCAAAACAAACCAGGAAGTCAAATTCTGATGGAATTAAAACCATCAATCTCAGGCTGAGTCAATTAATCATTATTAATCATTTACTGAAATGATCATCAACTAAATGAGTAATCGATTAATCGTTAAGCTACATGGAGCCTTAGCCTTCCTGGGTTCAGGAAGTCAAACTCGGAATGAATTACAGCCATCAAACTCAGGCGATTAATCGTGATTAATCTATTGTTGAAAGGAATCGTCAACTAATTTAGAAATCGATTAATCGTTAACTGGAGCATCGCCGCCTGGAGGAAGTCGTTCCCATGGTGATGGTTCCTACCTGCAGCAGGCGGATGCACAGCTCCGGGTCGGCGTTCTCCAGGTTGGCCTCCAGCGATCCGTCCGGGTCGTCATCAGGACCTCTGGTTACTCGCTCCTTCACCGCGTCCCATCTGGTTCTGGACGCCATGACGACGGGATTCTGCAGAATCTGACCAAAGTTTATCAATCTGTCAGATTAAACGTGCAGAGAGAGGAGAAATAAACTGAGATTTCAGCTCCACTGGGAATTAATCCCCGTTTTCTGCTCATTTTTCTGGTTAAATGTTTAACTTTGCATCTCAACACGCCTGGAACCGTCAGTCACTGCTGACCTGTGACCCGGTTGGATCTGAGGAATCCAGATCAATGAGTCCTTTGTTCGGCCTCCAGAACCGGGCCCGGCTGCTGCTCAGTTCTGAACAGCAACAGGAAAGTTTAACTGCGATAAAAAAACACTTAAAGCAGATCAGACTCACATTTAATAAAGTTTTCAGGATTTTCCAGATTTCCGTGGGTCAGATTCCAGACGGATGGTGAAGCAGCTTCATCAGTAAATCTGGTTGTTTTTGTCGACTTGGAGTCTGAAGGCTGACCGGGAGAGCCCGTTAGCATTAGCTTCCACCAAATACATTGCTAGTGTAGCACTTTAGCATTAGCTTCCATTAATAGTCCTTTAGCCATACCACTAAGGGTTTAACCCTTTCAGTTAGGGCTAAAGTCCTTAACTAAATGGTTTAGCTAAAGAGTTTATCTACGATGCTAAATGCGCGTTAGCATTGTAGATAAAGCACTCTAATGCTAGTGTAGCACATTAGCAATAGCTTCCACGTTGCTCTGATTACTTTAACATTCTATAAATCCTCAGGGACTAAAATAATTTGAATTTTTAATAAGTAGATGATCTATTTGCCTGTCCTCTCCTCTGAGACGTTTATCGATATGAAAACAGAAGCTACAGCTCATCGTTACGGTACGGAGGAGGAGGAGTCATGCTGCGGTGCTTCATAACTCCCACACGCATGTCGACATTTTAACGCTCCTTATGACACGACGCTCAGTATGTTTCAGATGTTTCAGTGTCTCCACCTCACACTAATGACTGAGAAACACCTGATCGGTTCTGAACCAAACCAGGAGTTCTGGTTCCGATCCGACCCTCAGTGTCATGGTCCATGTCTCCCCGATTCTCACAGGAAAACACAGATTGCAGCAATAATTTCTGTAGGAGGTTGGGAAACACTTAATTCCTCTGCACTGAGGTGTGTGTGTGTGTGTGTGTGTGTGTGTGTGTGTGTCGGGTGGAGACATTCCTCCATGACAGACGGGGTGGAGCTCAGATTCCTGTGATGAAGGCAGCAGGTCAGATTGAGCTTCTGATGAAATATTTTAATTATCATCAGGAAACGATGAAAAACACGACGTCTGTTCATGTCGCAGTTTACAGCCTCTAGAAGTGTCTCTATAGAAAATCATTAAAATATGACGAGGAAAAACACCTTTAATATTATAAAATATAAATTTACAGTTTAGGAACCGTAAATGTGAAGTAACATTTATAAACAGTGACGTGTATTTGTGGGTCCAGAGCTGGAAAATGACCCAAAGGACAGAAAATCAGCACCAAAATGACTTCAGTCCACAGTGGTGAACATGCTAACGCGCTAACAGCAGAGCCAGCTTTTGCCTTCAGCTTTAGCGGTTCAGCTAACTAAATGTTTCACTGAGAACCTGTTAGTGAGGCGTGTTAGCTTTAGCAGCTCATGTTTCTGAGTCCAGGGTTAGCGCAGCTGACCGAGTGGATCCTCAGAACCTCGACAGAACTAATCTGTCCTCAGCCACAACTTAACGTTTCACATTTCTGTCCGACATGAAAATGGTTTCAGAATATTCTGGAAATAAAAACCTGGGAAGAAAACTAGTCCTAACAGCTCCTGTAGAGGTCAAAGGTCAGAACCAAAATCCAGCTGTTTTTCATTTAATCCGAGTCTGACTGCAGATGTTCTGGTTCTGTAGAAAACAACCAGAATCATGAAGACTACAGAACCCTGCAGGACGAAACGCCCTAACCATCCAGCCACAGATATTCTGGGATGGTTCAGATCAAAACAGATTGTTAGAATGGTCTAGTCAAAGTCCAGACCTGAATCCAAATGAGGAGGACCTGTAGATGTTCTCCTCATAAATTCCCAATGAAAGAGTAAATATTAAATGTAACAACATGTGGGAAGTTAATGGGGTGTGAATACTTAAGGTGAGCTTTGGGACCCATATGGGCCCCACTCACACCGACTGTCCCCCTGACGCTGACAGGACAGAAATCTGACTAAAATCACACAAACAAAGTTAAGATTGTGGGTTTAAAGTCCATGTTGACTCGAACTGATCGGTTAATCGAGCTGATGGACCAAAGACAGAGTCCATAACGCCGGTTCCGATAACGCCAGAGTCCAGCAGCCTCCAATCAGAACCCTGAGAGTGATGAAGCTCTGCTCGCACCTGAGGAAACTTTACCCGAGTGTCGACAGGTAAAACAAAACAAAACATCCGGTTCTAACGGGACGGGATGCGGTTCGGTTCCGTTAAAACTTAGAGAAGTTCAGAAACAAACAAACCAGCGTTTGGATTCAAACGGACCCAGCCGCGTTCTGCTCTAAAAACCCCAAACCAACCAGCAAACCAGGAAGAACCGAGTCACCGCACCGAACCGAGCCGGTCGGAACCAGCGGGACTCCTTACCGTGAGGTCGGCAGTTCGGCTGGGTCAGGATGAAGACTGCGGTGGAAACGGAGCATCAGAATCACAGCAGCTGATCTGCAGGGACTCCGCCCTCAGTGGGCGGGGCCACGGGATGGACAATCTGTAATCAATAATCAATAATCTGCCCAGATCCGCAGGACGACGGGACTCAGTCTGGAGGAATAACAATGAAACCAGGAGCGATGCTGAGATCCTGGGGGCCCGGGGCGTCAGGGGGCCGTTAGACATTTTAATTGTTAAAAATAAATGCCTTGTGAGTCCATTTGCTTCATTAAGATTTTACAAAGTAAAATCAAAAGTAAATTAGTAATAAACTTTACTCTTTATCATTTTGTTGTGAATGACATTGATTTTTAAAAGAATAATATTATAGTTTATTTTTTTTTATTATATTAATAATTACAGACATTATCTCCACGGCCCAAGACTTGGATAGAGAACCTCTGGCCAGTTTTAATATCAAACTGAGCTTAACTGCATTAATTTTTAACTGGGATTAATTCAGAATGTAATTGCCTTTAAATCTGGATTAAACTGACTTTATATGAATTGCATTGGTGGTTTGAGATGAGTTTTCTTATCAGATTCCCATCAATGATTAATCAACAAATCCAAGGACCCTCACCGACTCATCTATTACCAAACATTAGTACATTATATGCTACACCAACACACCTGATATTTAGTGTTCACTGCAGTAATGTTCATTTCCACAAAGATATTTTCCATCTACAATAATGATTTCTGATATACTTGTTCTTTCACTGCTCTTAATTCTTATTTAGTTTATTTACCATGCATCATCATTTTTATATTTGTACTTAATTTTTTCTCACTTTAAAACTAAATTGATTCTTAATATTCTGCTTACTTTGAATGTTCTGCAACTCATCAACTTCCTTGTATGTGAAAATATTTTCTAAGAAATAAAACTCTGATGAACTTAAATGAACTGATTTTAAAAAATCTTAAATAATTAATGACAACAAAAACTGTACATGACAATAGTATTTTAATTATGAACATAAAACACATAACAAATGTAAAGAATAAAATAAATAATTTTGTGTTTAAAGATTATCTTAAAAAAAAAACCTGCCAGGAAAATTAAATAAAACTGAAATATAAAATAAAACACATATGATAAAAATGAAAAAAGAGAGGAAAAACAGACTATTTTGTTGAATAGTAAAACACAATAACATTATATTTAAATTCTGCATGTACAGAAAGGTGCAAGTCATATGTTCCTGAAGAGATCATTACAGTATCCACAGATTTAAATTGAAAGTTTCAGTTTATCAAGAGTAATTCTTCTTTAGTTCTTTATTTATGTAATTAAGTCTAAAGTAGCATTAAAATAAAAGTTAACGTCTTCTAAGTTGCTTATATTCTGACATTTTTCTAATGTCAATCTGAACAATAACTAAAAAAATCTGGAAATATGTATTTTTTTAGATTTTTTTTAAACATCAATTTTGATGCGATTTGTTAGAAGCAAAGAAAAGCCGAGGATAACTTAGCATGACTGAAACTGCAAAAACTTCTAAAGGCTTCTGAGAACTTTTCTTCCTAGGGAGCATAAAGTCACTGATGAGCCAAATGTCCAAAGCTTAAAGCTGGCATAAAGAGGTTCAGTGAAGCTGGTTTTGAAGGTGTGGATATGGAACAGTGTTTCTGGGGAGACTTTATAGAAGGACACAGTACCTTCTGGAAAGTCCACATACACTGCTACTTTATCAGAGTCAGAGGAGGACTGAATCAACATTTGGTTATCATTGTGCCAGATGGAGTAGCCATCCCTCTGAGAACATTCCACACTCCAAGACTGATTATTTCCTTCAGTTCTGCTGTCATCACTGAATTTGTAACTGACGGATACAGAAACGTCTCCACTCCACTGCACCTCCCAGTATAAACGACTGTTTATGAGATTTCGACAGTAGAATCTAGATCTGTCAGGATAATGACAACGTGGGTGCTCATCAGTTAACAGTTGTGCTTTTCTGTTGTTGTCAGAGAGTTTAATTTTCTTATCGACTGTGTCAAGGTCCAGCTGAAGGTCACAAAAATCTGACAGAGAGAAAAAGAATAACAAAGATTGGTTTTCTGAATTTGTGAAAAATTGCCAGTGGCAGTCAACAGTGAATTTATCTTCTCAGCTCTGTGTGCATTGAGATTTAATGTAAAAGAAATAAAAGAATTATAGTTATAGATACAACTTCCATTTTTTTTCAGTCCTTCCCGAGTATCCTTGATCAAAGTCATGGGGAACTGATAGCCACCCGATTAAATCAATATGGATCTACAATTGTCATCTACTATTGTGATAGGAACAAGACAAAAGAGCTAGTCATTGCCCAAGAAGCTTGAAGCACCAACACCTTTCCAAGGGAGACCACTTATTGGTCATAGCCAAACTACTTTACCATACATTAAGGCACAGAGCAACCAAAGATTATATTGCCAGTGAGCATGCTGTCCCAAAACTGAGGCAGCAGTCTGTGCTTGGACAGTCATTGTTGCTTATTTCTTTTCTAGTCAGACTGTTGAAAAGGCTGTTGCTGCAAATCCAACTATAATTTTTAAATTATCGTAGAAAGTTGCACATTCATTTGGATGAGACTATGCCATTTTTATTAACTGCACAGTGTTTTATGCTGTACAAAATTAATACATCTCTGGAGCTCAGTCAGTGATCGTTGGCTTCTTTACCTGCAAGAGTGTTCTCACCAATGCTCTTACAGCCAAATAATTGCTCAGTTTGGCTGAATGGTCAGGTCTAGAAAGACCTGACCATTCAGATCTGTGGAAAAGATCTGTGCCTTTCCACAATTCTTTCTCTGAGCTCCTTGGGCCATTCCCTCCACATCCTGATTCACATTTCCTCTGACATGATCTGTGAGCTGTGAAGTCTTATGTAGACAGGTGTGTGCCTTTCTTAATTAAGTTCAGTCAGTTTAATTAAACACAGCTGGACTCCAATGAAGGAGTACTACCATCTCAGTTAAGATCAGAAGAAATGAGCAGCATGTGGGTTAAATATTAGTGTAAAGGGTCTCAATACTTGTGAATATTTCAGTATTTCTTTTTAATTAATTTGCAAAGGTTTTCTACATTATTACATTCAGCCATTTCATTCAGGTGTGTTGGACTAGGGACACATCTAAAAGTCACAGAAGTTTCCAACAATTACCATAAACTTGGTAGAAGGTCCCCTGGCATTGTGGAATGTCTTACATACAGAGGGTTCTAAACCAGTTGGAGATGCTGGTGTCATTCAGTGGTCACACCATGAGCAAGAGAATGGCTGCCCACACATAAATGTCAAACCCTCAAGGTCAGTTGGGATTTACCATAGGTCCTCATCAAACAGATGGAAAGCCCAAGTTTTATCAGCCATCTGGATATTTAGGCTGTTTTCACTTCTAAGAATATGATGACACAGGCCAAAGTGTAATATGACACACCAGTAGGCTTGGCCTTCAACAGCAAATGCAAGTAGACATCTTACGCATCTATTGGTGCAACTATTGCCCCAGACAGATTGCCTGAAGCAGTTTCTAATTCAAGTGATTTAAGCAGTGCTTCAAATGCTCTGCGCAGAAAGCTTTCTTTTTTATGGCATTAAGCACAAGTCAATAGCGAAAAGTTTAAAGAGACTGAACACAGCCTGCCATGTGTTATTTAAAGAAGAGACACCAAGTTAGCCTGTCTGTCAAGTGCATTATTTTGTATGAATTAGAGCTTGACCAACACAGAGTGCAAGAAAACACAAATCCTTTGTTGACTGACATTGGCAGTCTTGATGGAATGAAACACAACTGCAGTTATCAGACACAAAAGTATAATTCTATTTATTTTCATATATTTATATTTTTAAACAACTATACCTTGTTAGGAATATACAAAATAATTAACTTGGTATTATAACAGATAAGACAAAGCCACATTTTTGTCAAAATTTGTCCAACTTACACTTCCACAGTCCAGACAGTAACCTTTGATTTCCTCCATGGTCCGTTCTATAGGAATAAACAAAATAAAATGCCAAAAAGCTGTAACATAGGTAAAAAATATTACAAAATATATGATGTACTGAATCAAGTCAGGTCCTGAAAAACATGTTTTTGTAAAGTATTGTTAACCCTCCCTGAATCCTAAGGTGAGGTCCAGTGGACCCTGTGGGAATTTTACTTGTTTTTTGTGGTTTCATAAAATGACTGGACGCCCCACTGCTTCCCCATTGTCCGACCATGACATGTGCCACACTCTTCCTTTGCGTCCCTAAAACTAAAACCTTAAAACTGTGGAAGGTTTAAATAATATTTATTTATATAGCCTTAAATATCTTAGCATTATGCTTGATCACAAATTGAAGGTGGATTTATGAACTATTTTCAACAGTACATAAACTCAACAACATATGTACTTTTCTTAAAGAAGTTGTTTGTTGTCTTTTAATCTTCATTGCAAGATTCTTTATATGTGCTATTGGGATTTTATTGAAAGTGTTTTATCATTTTGGATTGTATCATTTGCTGGTTTGAAAATCCATCTGGGCAACAGTTAACTATGCCTCTTAAATTTCCAAATTGGGAGAGATAAATTATCTATATATGTATAGATAATCCTAAAGGGAAATTAAATTAGATTATGTTTACTGAATAACATGTTGAATTTTGTTGCAAATACTGAAAGACCAGAGTTTGGTGTTCAAGAATAAAACACACTTTAAGCACAAATAGCCAAGTGTTTATAGATTACACTAATTAAATTGTTCAAACTGAGCAAGGAATAGAAGCTGTTTATGAGCCTCCAAAACTGGTTCTCACAGAAGGTGCAACCAAATACATAATAACTTGATGTAAAACAATGATTATGTCACAATAAATAGTCAAAAATAATATATTACCCAGAATTATCTATTCTAGTGAGAAGAAGAGTTGGAGTCTTTTTCTATGCTCTGCCAGGAGATATACAGTATATACATACAGAGAGAAGCTTGCTTGTTTAGAATGAATTTAGCGCAAGACATCCGGTGGACAATAATGCTAATCACATTGCACTCAAATTCAGCTTTATATTAAAAAGAAAAAACATTTTGTAGTTGTACAGATTTAAATAATGCATACTGAAAGTAAATATTTCTTAATATTTTAAAATTATACATCTAAGTAAAGTAAAGCTAAATTAAAACTTAATCATTTAAGGCTGTACAATTTTAAATATTTGTTGTGATCCGTGTTTTTCTGTGTAGTTATTTTTGAGGTTTTCTGTGTTTAGTCCTGTTCCTGTCCTGTCTTCCCTGTTGACTTCCCAGGTGTGTCTAGTTACCTGATTACCCTCCCTGTGTATTTAAGTCCACCTGTTTCTTTGTCTCTTGTCGGATCCTTGTTGTGTCATACCAGTCTGTTCTGCTGTCGTGAGTCTCTGCCAGTTTCCTTGTTCCTGAGTATTAATCATTAAATACCTTCTAAATGTCAGCCTGGGCTCATCTGCATCCTCCTCACCACCAATACCAAATCATGATAATATTCTTGAGGTTTGTGGTTTTAAATAACGACTCGAGAGGGAAATAAAGCTTACATAAATTGTTTTAAAAGTAATGTTTTCAGACAGCTATGAATTAAAAGCAGTTTAAAGGTAATCCCTAATTTTTTTATGACAACATAATAAAAATCCTTAGTGGCAGACTTACACTAAGAATTTCTAAATTAAGAACCAGAGGCTTTTGCAAGTTACAAGTTGCATGAGAAGTGTGTTTAGACAAGTTTAAAAAAAAAAGGAAAAATCATAATGCATCATTTCCACAACACAATCCTGACCTTAACATGAATTCCCAAGATATTTTATAATTAATCATAAAAGTATCAAAATAGCTCTTGCTGTAGCGGTTCGTGGCCAAGTGTGAAGCGGCCAGGATGAGGCTCACTGCCTCCAAATCCGAGGCCATGGTCTTGAGCTGGAAAAGGGTAGAGTGCCTTCACCGGGTCAGGGGGGTCGTCCTGCCCCAAGTGGAGGAGTTTAAGTATCTGGGGATCTTGTTCACGAATGAGGGAAGAAGGGAGCGGGAGATCGACAGGCGGGTTGGTGCAGCGTCTGCTGTGAAGCGGGCGCTGCACCGGTCCGTCATGGTGAAGAGAGAGCTGAGTCAAAAAGCGAAGCTCTTGATATACCGGTCGATCTACATTCCCACCCTCATCTATGGTCATGAGCTTTGGGTCATGACCGAAAGAACGAGGTCCCGGATACAAGCGGCTGAAATGGGTTTCCTCCTCAGGGTGGCTGGGCTCCCCCTTAGAGAGAGAAGCTCGGTCATCCAGGAGGGACTCAGAGTAGAGCTGCTGCTCCTCCACGTCGAGAGGAGCCAGTTGAGGCTCAGGCATCTGGTCAGGATGGACGCCTCCCTGGTGAGGAGTTCAGGTCCCACCGGGAGGAGGGGAGACCCAGGACACACTGGAGGGACGATGTCTCTCAGCTGGCCTGGAAACGCCTTGGGGTTCCTGGAGGAGCTGGAAGAGGCTGGGGAGAGGGAAGTCTGGGCCTCCCTTCAGAAGCTGCTGCCCCTACGACCCGACCCCGGATAAGCGGAAGAGGATGGATGGATGGATGGATGGATGGATAGAAGCAGGGGCGATGCCAGGAATCTTGGGCCCCCTGACAAAAAATGTGTTTGGGCCCCTCTGTGCAGCTGCTGTTACAATTTTTTGAGTCTATTTGACCCATAACAAGCATCACAATTTTAAAGGCTGCATTTGCCTTGCTTTCTTTGGTCCAATACTGATAATTAGCACAATATTTACAGCTCATGAATTTAACATCCAACAGTCCACATCCAATATGCAAGTAGGTTGCTTACATTTTTTTTCTATTAGTTTTAGATTACTGAAATCTAAATCACCAGCAACAGTCTAAAGCAACGTGCAAAATACACATAAAACAATCCAGACTTCTAAAAATGCTATGTAGTTGCATTTTATTCAAGCTGCAGTACATAACTTTAATAAAAAATATGTTTTCTCCATATTTGTTAAAGCTGTCACCATGTCGTAGCAGTTTGTTATGAGACAGATAATCTGTGAAAACAATCAATCTCCTCCATCTCCTTCCTGAATTACTATTACTGGTTAACGTCATGCACCGTTCTGACCAAAACAACCAATCAGAACCAGGAGGAGGGTCTTAGCGCTGTCAATTAGCCTCATTCACTCACTGCTAAATGTGCTAATGGTGGAGAAACAACTTATTAAAGGAAACTGTTTATCTGCCATCATTGGTAGCTATGCTAACTAAACTGAGCATTCACAGTTTGAATCTGCACAGCTCTGTGCTATGCTAGCTGCAGCACAGCACAAATCGAGAGGAAGGAAGGATGAGCAGCACCACATGAGATTGTGATTGGCAGCACTAAAACTCTCCTGCCACTGACTGGTTGTTTCTAGCACTGGGAGAAGGCAGAGGAAATAGATTTTTCACAGATTATCTCTCATACCATACTGTCACAACATAATGACAGTTTTAACAAATATATGAAAAAAATATTTATATAAAAGTGACATACTGCAGCTTTAATTTTACTCAGGAGAGGACGGGTCAGGAGGGATGTGGGGTAGAGCTGCTGCTGACCAACTCATCTGTTGTTAAGTGGTAAAAGGTACAAGGGACAAGTTAAATATATGAATATGTTGGTAATTTATTTCCTTAATTCATAAATCCTAGTGAAATGGAGGCAAACAGTAGTCTGTAGCTAAGCTAATTATGCTAAATGATTGATAAACTCACAGTCTACTCACGTCTCTTGGAGAAAAACTAGGTTATAAATTAACACTCTTGCCTTTTTCTCTCTCCCTCTCTTTTTTTTGAAAACCCGATTTTATAACTTTTCTTAGCAGCATAGTAACTGCCACAGTTGTTCTTGTTTTCTACTGTCTGCTGCTAACAGCATCACTCTGAAGCTCCAAGCAGGAACAAACCATTTAACCCAGATAGGGGGGATCAGGGCAAATATGTATGTGTGTTTTTTGAGCTGGGAGGGGGACATTAAATTTTTACTGCTAAAAACAATCTTTGAAAAAACAATATGATTAATTTTGTAATTGACAGGGCCCCGATTTTTTTTTAAATTTCTATGACCAAAACATAAATGATTAAATTATGGAGGGTCCCCTGTTGGTCCCTATACCGCGCCCCTGGATAGAAGTACCAAAATATTCTGTTATTTGGGACTATATCTATAATACAATACATTTGTTTTCATGCCTCTACATTTAGTGATTTTATAAGATAATAATAGTAAAAAACAATTTCTAAAATATAGATCAAGAATGACCCAAATTAAAATAAATCCTAAAAATCAGTAAAGTTCTCAAAATATTGTCAAAATACAATAATAATTACATGCTATGAAATCAGATGGATAACCCCCACAACCCTTCAAGTACCTGAGAGTCTCTAGTCTCCAGCGCTGTTCAACTAATCCAGCAGACATAATCTGAATTCCTAAATCTCTTGGATGGTTGTAGCTTACATCCAGCTCTCTCAGATAAGATGGATTTGAGTTTAGAGCTGAAGCCAGGGCAGAAAAGCCGTCTTCAGTGATCATACATCCTGCTAGGCTGAAATGTGAGAAACATGATAAACTCTAACAACGATTGCAAAAGCAATTGCATTCTTAGAATTAAACCTGTTGACAACCAATTGTACACTGACCTGAGAGTTTCCAGTTTAAAATGTGGACTCTGCAGCACATTAGACAGATGCTTTATTCCTGAATCTTGGAGATCATTGTTACTCAGGTCCAGCTCCTTCAGATGAGAAGGATTTGCCATCAAAGCTAGGACCAGGGAAGCACAACCTTTTTTTGTCACCAGACATCCTCCTAATCTGAAATTAAGAACAACACAATAACATTCAGCAATTAAAAGTAAAGTTCTACTAATGTGGAACATATGCACATAAATGATTAAAAACTAGATGCATGCTGACCTGAGGGTTTCCAGTTTTAGGTGTTGATTCTTCAGGGAAGCCGACAGTTGGCTTACTCCAGAATCTTGCAGGTCATTATTACTCAGGTCCAGTTTTCTCAAATTACAACATTGAGAGCTTAAAACATGGCACAGAGACCTACAAGCTTTCTCTGTGATCAGACAACCTGACAAACTGGAGATAGAAATATGAAATCAAAATTTAAAAAGGAAAATAATACAAAGGTTGAACACACAGACTAACAAAAATTATTTTTCACTAATTGACAATTAATGCCCTTTTTACCTGAGAACTTCCAATTTACAGTTAGGACTCTGCAGTCCAGTTGTCAGCTGTTTCACTCCTGAATCCTTTAAGTTGTTGTAGCTCAGGTCTAACTCCTTAAGATATGATGTCTTCGATCTGAGCACTGATGAAAGACCTTCACAGCTTTGTTCTGTCAAGTTACAGCTACTCAGCCTAGAAGAGTAAATAAGTAGAATTATTAATAAACTACATGTTTAATTTAAACAGGATAAATACAAAATTATTTCAAAGTGATCAATTGACGTACTGAGCTTTGTTGGAGTCTTTAACCAATATCAACAGCCTCAGCAAAACTTCCTCTGAAGGACAATATTCCTTCAGGTCAAAAGTGTCTTTGTCTTTTTTCGATGACAGTAGTATGAAAGCAAGAGCTGACCACTGAGTGGGAGTCAGTTCAACTGTGGAGAGACTTCCTGATCTCAGAGACTGTTGAATCTCATCGACTAAAGAATAATCATTCAGTTCATTCAGACAGTGGAACAGGTTTACATTTTTCTCTGGAGACAGATTATCGCTGATTATCCTTTTAATGTGCTGAATTGTTTTTTCATTGGTGTGAGAGATAGTTTCTGTTGATGTAAAAAGAGCTTGTAAGAGAATCTGATTGGCAGGCACTGAAAGACCCAGAAGGAAGCGGAGGAACAAGTCCAGGTGTCCATTTGGAGTCTGGAGTGCCTGGTACACAGCACATTGATTGAGATAATTTAAATCTGTTACTCTAGGAATCTGAAAGATGCTTTGTTGTTCTGCCATCAAATTAACACGGGTGTTAACATAGGTCAGATGAACATGAAGAGCAGCCAGAAACTCCTGAACACTCAGATGGACGAAGCAGAACACCTTGTCCTGGTACAGCCCTCTCTCCTCTCTGAAGATCTGTGTGAACACTCCTGAGTACACTGAGGCTGCTCTGATATTGATGCCACACTCTGTCAGGTCTGATTCATAGAAGATCAGGTTTCCTTTCTGCAGCTGATCAAAAGCCAGTTTTCCCAGAGACTCGATCATCTGTTTGTTCTCTGTTGTCCAGTGTGGATCTGTTTCAGCTCCTCCATCATACTTCACCTTCTTCACTTTGGTCTGAACCACCAGGAAGTAGATATACATCTCAGTCAGGGTTCTGGGCAGCTCTCCTACCTCTCTGGTCTCCATCACATCCTCCAGAACTGTAGCAGTGATCCAGCAGAAGATCGGGATGTGGCACATGATGTGGAGGCTTCGTGACGATTTGATGTGGGAGATGATCCTGCTGGCCTGCTGCTCATCTTCAAATCTCTTCCTGAAGTACTCCTCCTTCTGTGGGTCATTGAACCCTCTGACCTCTGTCACCATGCCAACACACTGAGGAGGGATCTGATTGGCTGCTGCAGGCCGTGTGGTTATCCAGAGGAGAGCAGAGGGAAGCAGTTTCCCCCTGATGAGGTTTGTCAGCAGAACATCTAGAGAAGTGGACTCTGTAATGTCAGTCAGGATCGGACTGTTGGTGAAGTCCAGTGGAAGTCGACTCTCATCCAGGCCATCGAAGATGAACAGAACCCGGAATTCTTCAAACTTGGAGATTTTTGCTTCTTTGATTTCATTAAAGAATCGATGAACAAATTCAACCAAACTGAACTTTTCCTTTTTCAGCACATTCAGTTCTCTGAAAGTGAATGGAAATATGAACTGGATGTTCTGATGGGCTTTGCCTTCAGCCCAGTCCAGAGTGAATTTCTGTGTTAAGACAGTTTTCCCAATGCCAGCAACTCCAGTTGTGAGTAATACTCTGAACTGTTCAATTTGTTCAGATGTAGATTTAAATAAGTCTTCTTGTCTGATTGTTTTTTGTGGTCTGTGTGGTTTCCTAAATGCTGTTTCAATCTGTCTGACCTCACATTCATCATTGACCTCTTCAGTCCCTCCCTCTGTGAAATAGAGCTCTGTGTAGATCTGGTTCAGAAGGGTTGGGTTGCCTGCCTTCGCAACGCCTTCAAATAAATGATTGAACTTCTTCTTCAAGCTAGATTTCAGTTTCCATCGACAAATCTCATGAAACATTTCTAAACAAAGTCAACAAACAACATTGAGTTAGTTTTGCAGCAAAAGACCTAAGTTCTTTTGATAATCTCTATTAGAATCAATTTACCTCTCTCGAGGAAGTCAGCCAACTTCTCCAACTTCATTTTCCGCAGGAAATGCAGTGTGATATTTAGAAATGACTCTCTGCATCTTTGGTCCTCATCTTCACTGTTCATGAAGTCATCCTTGAGATACTCTGGTCTCAGCATTTTTTGTATCCTGTTTAACTCCTGCGTCATAAAACTGAAAATGCTTTTCTCCAGATTCTAAGGGAAAGACATGAATGATCTGATATATTAAAATCTACAATAATAGTGAAGAAAATCTTTACTTTCTTTCCATACATCCCTGCAGTGGTGGACATTACTGACTAAAAAGTTAGTTACTCTAAAGTCATACTCATAAACAATAGTTCAGCAAACTCTAAAGCACAACACTAACACAGTATTTAGTGGAAGCTAGTGCTAAAATGCTAACTTCAACCATCTTGCCATCATTATTTGAATATTCTTCTGCGCTGGTGAATAAGCTGTGCCAACCCTTTCAAAGCATTACTAATTAAAGAAGTGTATGGAATTTTAGTTAAGTTGTGAACCAACAATTATTTAAGTCATCTTTAATCTTTCTACAAGTTCTACAGTGGTGGTAAAATCATCTTGAAGCATGGTTCATAAATTTATAGGAGGTTTTGAAAGTTTGCCTTATGCCCAAAGTCCATGAAACAATACCCTTGGGTCTACATACAGGTCACTGAAGCCCCTTCTCCATGGCTTTAACTGATTCTGCCCCAGTTCGTCCCAGCTAGATTTGTGATTTCTCCTAGATTAGCAGACCCTGCATGGTTCTTCCTCATTTTTTGTAACCAACTGTGGGGTAGTGCAAACCATGCTAATCCATGTGTTGCACACAAACAATTTGACAGCAGACTGCATCGCTTATTGACCATTGAAATACATCACTTTATCAACAAAGGCCAGAATTTGCAAACTCCATCTAACAACTTCTCAACAGTAAACTGACAAACATTCTGCTTTTGGAGAACTGCTCAGTATCCAAGAGTCCTGGTACTAGAGCAGCAAAATACTAAAGTCCAAAGTAACAAGCTAGATGCACACCCAACGGGCCATGATAGAAAAAAAAAAATCATCCAAGCTGTTGCAAGTGCCCTATCAAAATCCAGATCACATCCTGATCGAAATGAGTTTGAGTTATATAAAGTATAAATAAAACTGTAAAGATAAGAGCTGTTCAAATATTAACATCTACAAACCTCAGTAGACTAAATATATATTTTTTTAAGGAAGACCTAGCTAAATTTCCTCCACTGAACAAGTCATACAGAAAATGGAAAATTTAGTTAAAAGTGAATTCTGAGCCTTTGAGTCATCAGATTTAGTTACTTTTTCATGCACAATTTTTCCATTCAGTTGAAGACAAGAAGTTTGATTTAAATAGTTCAGTATCAGTCTTGGTAAAGAGCAGATTATCATGTATGTATGACCATGTGAACAGAGCTGTAGAAATAGATGCTTAATATTACAGCAGTCTGAATTAATGATACGGACATGTAATATATCTAAGTAATGTTTGTTTTGTTCGTATATGAAACAAAGTTGCACATAAATGCAAACAATGGATGACATTTTAAAGTTCACATGGCATAGTGTTGATGTAAAAGTGTTCTCACCTTAAACAGGGAATCCAGCTCTCCTTCATTTAAGTCATTACTTAGATTGCCTGAGCTACAACAAATTGCATTTACAACACTGAATGGTTATTGCTTTCATTGATGAATGTGATTTGTATTTTATTCAAATAGTGAATGTATTTTCAAATACAAAATAAATCATAAAGCAATAGTTGTACCTTGTGTGATCAGCTCTGAGTTCACCTTTAAAATTAATGGGATGAGGGAGAGATCTGTCGCTCTTCAAGGACAAACTGCTGGCTTCACTACAAAAAATTGCATGCACATCACTGAATGGTTATGTTTTTCATTGATTAATATGATTTGTTTTTTCCTTAACTGGTGAAAGAGTTGTTTTCAAATACTAAACAACCCATAAGGCAACAGTTGACTCGCACCTTGTGTGAACAGATCTGTGTCCACCTTTAAAATTAATGGGATGAGGGAGAGATCTGTCGCTCTTCAAGGACAAACCACTGGCTTCACTATAGGCTGGTCTCTGCTGGTGGATCCTGAAACAAACAGAAGCTAAGAAGCTATTCCATTTAAAATCGCGGAGGATTACTCTTTCTCAGAATTCTAAAATAATATTTCACAATGTCAACTTCTGATGTATTTCATTAAAACGATGAGTAGAGCCACTGCAATAGAAGTAGCTAACAATTTAGCTATTTAACTGCAAAGCAGATTTTATTTTCCTGCTTTAAAACTGCATTATGTTACTTATTTTAAGAACTTAAGAACCACCTTTGTTCACCAGGTTTGTGCACACATAAGAAAACTAATTACAGTTCCACTTTACTCTCAATAAAGCAATTTTAGATATGAAAATTTGTAGTCTTTGTAAATACAGTGATTCTATAAAAGAGAACCAAAAGGTTGAATTAAAATATGCCCTAGTATTCTTAAGTGTTCATCTGAGTAGCAATGTGGCTGAAATATTTTGAGTAAAACAAAACAAAACCTACTTCATTGTGGAAGAACCTTGTTTAAAAACCTTAGGATTTTCTAAAAATGAAAATCCTAAGGATTTACACTTTTCATTGGCTGGCAGCTGGATCCAGGCCCAGGTTCTCGTCTATCTGAACTTTTTGGACTTCAATGGAACATACACAGTGTCGGGGTTGCACCAATTAGTCGACTAGTCGATTCTTTTGTCTGCAATGACTTTTATCTGGGCCAGTCGACTAGTCGCAATCACATGACAAAACAGATTTTTCCAATGAAATGAAAGAAGATAGACTAGGTGAGTTCGTCAGAAAGCTCAAATTGTATAGAAATGTAAATAATTTAACAAAGAGAAATTGAAAATTACAGCATAGGCGACCGCAATAGGGGCGTTGAGTGGCGCGGTGGTTAGCACGGCGCCCCGCATACAGAGACCTTAGCCCGCGGTAGTCAGGAGTCCGACTCCCGTCCTCCATTCGCTGGGCCCAGGCCTCTCTGCCCCCGCTCCGCTCTCTCTGCTCCCTTATAGTCAGATTGCTGTCAAATAAACTAGTGCCGAAAAAATCCTTTTAAATAAATAAATAAATAAAAAAGACTACCGGAGTAATGTGTTACAACGCGTCATGATGTCAGGCTTTTTTTATCCCCCAACTGATCAGCGTCACCCTGCGTATTGAAGCTTTTAACCTGGCAGCTTTACGCTCTTATAAAGATATGGTTTGACAACATCTGGAAACTAAGTCTGAGGATCTGACAGAGGCGATCTCGGCCGCCGTCCGCATGTCGGTTCAGAGCCGCTGCTGATCAGCAGAGCCTCCTGCTGCGCATCGGGCGGAGGAGCAGCGGGAGGAGCAGCAGGAGGAGCAGCAGGAGCCTTCACTGAATTCAACTGTAACCAAACGGGATCCGTTCATAATAAGTTTGGTTTGTGATGTTCCAAAAGCACCACTGTGGTCAGTGTGATAATTTGACTCCTATATGAGTAACTATCCAGAGATCATCAGCATCAGCCGGTGTTTGGAAAAAAAAAAAAGTCAGAACCGACTTTGTGCAACAAATTTTTCTCCGCTGCTCACGAAGCATGATCTGTTTATTGCTCTTTTAATTCTGATTAATAGACTTAGTAAAAGCGGGAGAAGGGGAGGGGTGTCAATATTTGCCGTGAATTTAGCTGATTAAGCCTCCAAGTAGTTGTGAAGCATTTTGCGCGTATGTCACTATGACGTCACCACGACTAGTCGACATCGACTCGACTATTATGATGTAGTCGACGTCGACTACATCATAATAGTCGACATCTATAGTAGTCGACGTCTACTAAGTCGACTACAGTCACAGTCTGTGTGACTGTAACAGTCACAGTCACCCCTAAGTCACAGTGTTTAGTAAAATCACTCTGAAATGCCAAGTGATCAAACAAATCGGATGTGGAAAGAAGTCGGTTCAAACCTTACCTTTTAGATTCGGTCTTGTGGTCATGTTCCCCATAAGCTGAGGTCTCATATGGAGGCTTTTTCTTCCTTGTACTCATTGTTCTCCTCCCTCCTTCACACAAACATGAACACTGCTGACGGCCTCAGTAACACTCAGGATTCCACCTATTAATATTTCTGATAATTTTAAGCTACAGCAAATGTTTTCCTCTCAGTCTAACCTTTCTTCCAGTTTTGCTTTAGTTTCCATGAAGGACAAACTGTTAAATCCCAGAATTAAATAGGTTATCTTATTTTTTATTATGACGCTTTATCCCAATTGTATCCCTTAATCCACCAGAATTATTTTCAAGTATGACCTCCAGAAAAATAATAGATAGATAGATAGATAAATAAATAAATAAATAAATAAGCTTGTTGTTAAGTCATGATCAGCAACTAGGGAGGGAACAGTAACAATGACTGACAGATTGTTGAACTCACTAACTGGTGTTACATAAGGCCTTTATGTAACTGGAAATGATATCTTAATTTTGAGTTGTTTTTTGGGGGGGCAATTTCTTTCTGAATTGTCCTACTCAAGTTTGTTTTTGATTTTCATTTAAACTTTGTTACTATATCATACATTGTACTATTATAAAATAAAAATGTTTCTAATATTCCAAGCAATTAATAAAAACTTAAGTTGCAAAGAATATAGCATTCTTTGCAATATAACAAACCTGGCAGCTTTACGCTCTTATAAAGATATGGTTTGACAACATCTGGAAACTAAGTCTGAGGATCTGACAGAGGCGATCTCGGCCGCCGTCCGCATGTCGGTTCAGAGCCGCTGCTGATCAGCAGAGCCTCCTGCTGCGCATCGGGCGGAGGAGCAGCAGGAGGAGTAACCAATGATTATTATTTTTTGATTACGTAGTAATCAAAACAACAAAACCTACGAGAGAAAAAATGACCATTTTTCCCGCTCTGAAATATGACTCCCTGGCTTTTACTCCAAGGTTATGCAACTATTTCACATCTCCAATTGTCTTCATAATGGTGGCTGTTGACAGCTTTTGAATATCTATAAAGTTAGGAATTAGACTTTAATTCCCAAACAAATAAAGGAATTGATTGGATAACAATCTTTTTGTAATAGACTGATTCATGATGAATGTACTGTAGTTACTGCCCTCCATCTTGTCGCTTAGCATTCAACAAGAAGCCAAACTAGAACTAGAACTCACAGAATGAATGAATTCTAAATGATTAAAAAAAAGAGAGATCAGTAGAAGAAA
The DNA here is from genome assembly GCF_000485575.1 of Poecilia formosa. Lineage (NCBI taxonomy): Eukaryota > Metazoa > Chordata > Actinopteri > Cyprinodontiformes > Poeciliidae > Poecilia > Poecilia formosa. The sequence goes on along the minus strand of NW_006800299.1, from coordinate 174,406 downwards.
TGAACAAAAGAACATATTTAAGATGTAGATAAAAAGTACCTGAAAACATAGTATGTCTATTTTTACACTTATTTTTACAATTTGCAAATTTAAGCCTGTGAGAACCCCAGAGAAGGCCTGGAAGCTCTTCCTTTACCTTTGGAGGATGAAGATAATCCAGACGAGGCAGTCAAGCAAAAAATAAATAAATTCACTGCACAACGGACAAAAGCAGGTACCTTCAGAACGTTTCTGCTCACAAATGTCTTAAAGGAAATGATCTCTGATCCCTGACCTTGGAAATAAAAACCTGAAGTTAAACATTTACAGTCGATATAAAAATCTGCTAATCTTCCACTAGATAAATTGGCTGTTTGACATCTTGTAACAGAGACCTTTGATCCCAATGAGTTTTATATTCGTTACATAAAACTTCTGTTTATGAAGTCTGTTTATGTATGTGACTGAAATAAAGAGGAAAATCTCGGCGTGTTTGTCTCAGTTTAATGTTTCATGTTGGCATCGTCAGATAAAAACGTCCGCCGACGTTAACAGACACACAAACGTTTCTATTTACATGAGATCCAATAAATACGAGGAGTTACAGTGGTGGACTGTGGAGGTCAGAGGTCACCTCTGAGCAAAGACGCTTCAGTGACAAAATAAAATGTTCAAACTGATTCGGAATAAAATCACAAAAAGGCACAACATGTAAAAACAGTAAGTTAGATCAGAAGCAGCAAAATAAATCATTTAATTATATTTATTATAAATTTACATATTTTTACTCTTCAAATATTCAGTTTATTCTTTATTGTCCTAGTTAAATCATCTACAAACTCATTTATTGCATGCAGCCCAGAGTTAAAACGCCTGATCATCATCAGCATCGAAAATTATTCATTTCAACTTACAATTAATTTCTAAGGCTCATAAATATACATACACCCTGTGTAATATTTGGTTTCATTCTCTCAGGTCTCAGAGCCTCGAACGATAATTTTACTGACATAAGAAAATAATTTAGCTTGAATTTTCTGAAGTTTTATTCCAGAACCAGAATAAGGTTGAACTGGCTGGACAGAGTGAGGATGAGGAGGAGGATGAAGAAACTCGAAGCACGACGGAGCCAAGAAAAAAATAACTACCAGAAAAAAGTCGGAATAAAAGTCGTACGAGAAAAAGTGAGAATAAAATGGTAAAAATGAGAATAAAGTCAAAATTAAAAGATTATTTTGAGCATCTGAACTTTGAACTGAGTTGATTGGAGGAAAGAATCAAATCTGGATGTTTATCGAACTTTTGCTTCATGAAACTTTTCTCTGGTCGTTTTATGACTTTTTTCTCCTAATAAAAAAATGAAATCTCAGTTTGACCCGAATACTCTGGATGAATGAAACGACTGGAGCCCAGAACCTAAACAACAAGTCCATCTGCACGGTTCAGGACGTTTCCATAGCAACGTGGAGCATCATGGGTATTCTGAGGATCTTGTCCTGAATCTTTATGGTCCTGAATCTAAAAGGTTCGGTTCAGCAGCGACTTCAGGTTTGGTTCTGAAACTTTTCCCTCAGGTTTTTCACGATGCTCTTCTGACCGCTCTGCCCGGAGTCGGGTCGGGTTCTCTGCGTCTCGTCCCGCTCTGAAGGCGGCGCCGTCTTGGCCGCGTCCCTCAGCCTGTAGTCGTCGGACTCCTGGTAGGCGCGGCAGCGGTCGATGACGGCCAGGATGGAGATCTTCTCCCGGCTGGTCGGCGAGCGGATCTGGACGTATCCGTCGTCCTCTGCCGGCTCCCCGTTTCCGGGTTCTGGAAGCTTCTCCATGATGATGATCTTGTGTTCGGGGTCGTCTGTGAGCGGCGCCTCGGCGGCGATGTAGTAACCGGGGTCGGCGGGGCCGGCGGCCTGCCGGATCCGCTGCAGGTCGCCCAGCTGCTGCAGGCTGAGCCGCGGGTCCAGAGAGTTGGCCCTGTGCAGCCGTTTGGATCGCTCGTCCCGCGCCGCGGCCCGCCCGCCGCGGGGTCGGCCTGACGACGCGCCGTCGTCATGGAGATGGCCGGGCGAACCGCTGGAGTGCCTCCTGAGGCCGACGTCCAACATGCGGTCCGGGATGGTGCTGCTGCGGCTCATGGGCCGGTTCTGGTTCCGGCCGCCGCCGCTGGAGTATCTGGAGCGGAGTTCCCGCACGTCAGGCCAGCTGAAGCCCTCAGTGGGGGGCGGCGGGCTGAGAGGGGCGTGGCCTGGAGCGCCGCCGCCCAGGTTCTGGACCAGGTCCACCGGGCTCAGCGGCAGAGACTTGGACTGGACCTTAGGACCCAGAGGCAGAGTCAGGCTGGGCTTCCCTGCAGAGAACGGACCGAAACCAGAGTTTAGAGGACAGAACCGACCAAAACCATCAAAAACAGCCCAGTTACTCTCGGCTGCAAAACGGGAAAAACAGGAGAACATCTGTGGTCTATGCCAGCGGGGCCCAAAGTGGGTCCTGGAGGCCCGGCGTCCTGCACGTTTTAGTTCTGTCCCTGCTGGTAGTAACAACCTTTCAGCTTGTCAATGTTCCTCTTAGGCCTCTAAGAGGTGCTGGTCTGATCCAGGTGCGTTAAACCAGGGAGAGAACCAACACATGCAGGATGCCGGGCCTCCAGGACCCACTTTGGACCAACTGGTCTATACAAAACCTGTTCAGGGAGTCCTGTCTCTTTAAATCCAGCTGTTGCTGGCCCCGCCCCCCCCACTCAATGTTTACATTCACATGGATGCAAACAGAAGCCAATTATACAATCATACGTCTTTGAAAAGCAGAAGTGGAGGCTCCTGCACAACCAGCCGGAATGCAGCAAGAGGTTTCTGGATGGTAAGTCAACAACAAAACACTTTGCATTTTCCAGCAGCCATTGTACAGCGGGGAAACCAGCTGACCAAACACAACAGAGCTGTTGCTAGGTAACGGGCGGAGCTTTGCTGGGGTTGCTAGGTAACGGTGGACACCAAATGTGACTTTATCTGGAGGTTGTTCCAGCAGCTCATGGACTCTGGACAGATCGTCCAAGATGGCTCCCCCAGACCCTGTGTCATACCCTGACTCACCAGCAGAGGGAGCTAATGAATGGATTAGAGCTACACGGTGTACCTGAACCTTCCTTCTCCTCCACAACACAAGCCAGAGTCTTCCTGTTGAACGGGCCGGCAGGACTCCGCTGTCGGACCACCGGACTGGAGGATCTGATCCGCTGGCTGTAGCGACGAGCCAGAAGACGGACTTTGCTCTCGGCTCGGTCCACCTCGTCCGTTTGCTCCGTCTCCCCCGCGGGTTTGTCGCTGCCGGCCTCGGCCCTCAGCTGCGCCACCCGGGGCACCGTGGCTCGCAGTGTCACCGTCTCTTCCCCGAAGCTTCTGGAAGTGCTGGTCTGACTTCTGGCCCGGCTGAGTGCGGTTCTGGTCTTTGGCAGTGAGGGACTGAAGGATTCCTCTGTGACGGCGCTGAGGTCGGAGTTTCCCAGGTTGGGGTCGCAGCTCTTGGTCCGGGTTAAGCTGCTGACGCCGGCGGAGATGGAGGGCTTCACAGTCTCTCTGGATCGACTGGATTCCCTGTCTTCACTTTGGGATCTGGAGATCTGTCGCTCCATCGCCTGCCAGATCTTAATCATCTCCGATGAAGGTCTGAACTCTTCCTCTGACAGATCATCGGCTGTCGGCTGGAACCTGTGCGGTTCTTCACTGTCGCTGCTCAACATATCGGACTTCAACGAGTCCAAAGACTGACTGGAGACCAAGCGGTCCTTAGTCTCAGCCGGTTGAATGGAGAGAGGATCCAGATCCTGGGCTGAAGCAGGAGGATTGGACTGGGCCGTCTCTGCTCTGGGGATGCTGTTGAAGCGGCTGACGGAGCTCCGGACCAGGCCTGATGGGATGTAGGTCAGGCTCTCCCGGCGCCGCAGGCCGAACGAGGCGTCCTGGTTCTCGGCGTTCTCGTAGTAGCTCTTGATTTTCCCGATGAGCAGCTGGTCCTGCTTGGACAGGGTGGAGTCCCGCCTCCGCCGAACGCTGCGGTCCGGCTCGAAGAGGCTGTCGTCTCTGGGGGACAGCAGACTGAGGTCCGGTCCGCAGAACGTCTCGGGCGGATCGGAGGAGTTGCTGTTGAGGCGCAGCGGGCGGTCGGCCGACTCGGACCGCAGGCTGAGCATGCTGCCGGTCCTGCTGGGTAAACGAGGGGACGGACAGCCGAGGGAGCGGGCGTCGTCCTGGGCCAGGCTGCCTCTCTTGATGCTGGTGAAGTGCTGAGCGATGGCGCTGGCCTTGTCCAGCACCGAGGACGGCAGAATACTGGGAGAACTGGACTCGTCATCCGCCGCCTCCCTCTCGTCCTCATCTGAGGACTCGGCGCTGCTCAGGGTCTTGGAGTCGGAGTCAAATGTGGCAGAAGACGGTGGCTCAGCGGGCTCTGGATCTTCATCAGGCTGCAGGTCTTCAGACATCTGAGGAACCTCAGGGACTGCAGAAGGATCCGGACCAGCAGACGGTTCTGGTTCAGAGTCTTCTGGTTTCTCCAACGGTTTCTCTTGAAGCAACGCGTCTGCAGACTGAAAAGAAAAAGATATGGGTCAAAACATGAGGAACGTACCGGGCTCTCAGTTTATCGATGGCTGTGGTGTTTAAAGGCTGATGATTCGAGTCCCTGAGATTCTGATGTTACCGAGTCTTTGTGCCAAGTTGATCTCAACAGTCAGAGTCGTTTAGTTTAGTTCCTGAACAGTTCCTGAACAGTTCCTAGACAGTTCCTGAACAGCTCCTGAACAGCTCCTGAACAGCTCCTGAACAGTTCCTGAACAGTTCCTAGACAGTTCCTAGACAGTTCCTAGACAGTTCCTAGACAGTTCCTAGACAGTTCCTGAACAGCTCCTGAACAGCTCCTGAACAGTTCCTAGACAGTTCCTAGACAGTTCCTAGACAGTTCCTAGACAGTTCCTAGACAGC
>NW_006800299.1:141547-168791 GCF_000485575.1 Poecilia formosa | reverse complement strand
CAGCTCCTGAACAGTTCCTGGACAGTTCCTGAATAGCTCCTGAACAGTTCCTGAACAGCTCCTGAACAGTTCCTGAACAGCTCCTGAACAGTTCCTGAACAGCTCCTGAACAGTTCCTGGACAGTTCCTGAATAGCTCCTGAACAGTTCCTGAATAGCTCCTGAACAGTTCCTGAACAGTTCCTGGACAGTTCCTGAACAGTTCCTGAAAGCTCCTGTTTACCTGCTCAGGTGTCGGTTCAGGTCCGATCAGCTCGTCTTCAGAGAGCTGACCGTTTTCTTTGGTTGCGGCGTTGCAACTTTTCTCTGCCTCCTGCAAATAAAAACATATTAAACTCTGCAGAAGTCATAAAACTCATTTTAAACGGATGGAAATAAATATCTGACTGTTTGGAGGATGAAGCAGCACAGCAGCTTTAGCAAAACATGCCAGAGAAATAAATGCATAAAAAAAGAAAAAGAGGAATAAGCAGCAAACAGAATGCAAACCTTCAGCCCTGAGGAACTCCAGAAGAGCAAAACAAGTCCAAGTTCAGTCTCAAGTGTCAAAGTTCAGCTGACGGTTCTGGTTCCACTGGCTGATTATTTCACTGACATGGGAAAAGGTCATCAGTGAAACAATCAGCCAGTGGAACTGGGACTTTTCCATCAATACGAAGGAATTACTGACTGAAACTCCTACATGTTGCTGGGAAGTTACTTACAAGTTAGTTTTGTGTTATTTTAAGTGAACTGAGATATTCGGACTTGAAACGAGACTAAAATAGTTGGTAGGGTTTTGTGTTTCTGCAGTGTGAGCAGCAGCAGCTGGTTTTGCAGCTGGAGTTATGGCGGCCGTCCGTTCAGACGGAGCTGCAGCGGGCAGCAGGAAGCAGGAAGCCTCACCGTCCCCGCAGAGGAAAGGAAGGCCTGGACGGTGTGTTGCCAGCAGGAGATGGCAGCCAGCACGGAGCTGGCAAAGTCCTCTACCTGCTCGTCCTCCAGGAGGAAGTCGTCCAGCCGGCCGGCCTCGTCCTCGCCGCCGTCCGGCTCGCCCAGGCTGCTGGAGCCCAGCGTGCTGCTGCTGATGGCGTCCTGCAGCGAGCGCCTGTCGCCCGCCAGCGCGTCCTCACTGACCGCATGCTGCGGGACGCCACACACTGCTCAACATGCTACAGTACATCTACAACCACGGCTAGTCGCCCCCACAGAGCCAGGCTAACGGCTAGCAGGTCAGTTCCTTACCTCCAGAGGCGCTGAGGCGGCGGCAGGTCAGCGGACGATTTGATTGGTTGGAAACAGAAAGAACTGGTTAGAATCACAACATTCAGACTAAAGCATTTAGCTGGTGTTACATCTGGAATATTCTGGTTCTGAACCATGAAACAACTTTTACTGCAACAGTTAAATAACAGAACAAATTCATTATGAGGTCAATTACACTAAATGTAACACCGCCCCCAAGAGGGCAAAGGTTGTCATTACACTCCTACCTGTGAGCTTCGGTCTTCAGGAAGTGATTCGTTCAGCTTTGTTGTTGTTGAGTGTTGCTAGATTATAAAATACTTACAGCAGAACTACAGCAATCCATGCTGGGTACCGAACCACAGCAATGCATGCTGGGTACCGAACCACAGCAATGCATGCTGGGTACCGAACCACAGCAATGCACACAAATGTTGAACTTTGTTCAACTTGAAGTTTACAGTCTATTAGAGCTTTAGAATGAATCCATAATGATAAATTTAGAGGAAGCTAAATGTGTCCAGCTAGTAAAACGCTAAAGCACTAAATTAAGACTTGGCTCTGCTAGTGGCACATTAGTGGAAGTGCAGCCTTCAATGCAGCCAATTAAATTAGTTTGAATTTATCCAGAAAAATGAGTTTAGAGGAAGTTAAGTGTGCTAAACTTTGTCACAGTTAAATATTACAAATAAAAGATGTTCATCGATGTGAAAGTCAACAGAAAACAGATTTTTACCTTTATTCCTCTTCAGCATCTGCTTGGTTGGTTCTGAAGGAGAAATGAAACAGATTCATGATTTTAATGAGACAATCAGAAATGATGAATTATAAATATTGATGTGTTTAATACCCAGAGAAGATTCATAACTGTACTCAACTCAGAGCAGGAATACTTCAACATGTTAGTCTACTAAAGGTAAAAAGTATCAGTCCAAGAAATTACTCAAGTGAAAAAGTATTTGGTAAAACTTACTGAGCAACTGATCAAATTATCAATCGTGTAATATTTAATCATCATCAGATAGAGCAAAATATAAAGAGGAATTTTTCATGTTTTAATTACAATAATTCATATAAGTAACAAAAAATAAAATCAGGTAAAAGAAAATTGATCTAAATTAGTTTCTTCCAATACAAACTTATGAAACTTTAACAGAAACTGCAGAATCTGTCTGCTGGATTTTAAAACGTTTGTTTTTCATTCAGTGGGAAGAAAATCCAGAAATTTACTCAAGTAAAAGGAACTGCGTAGTAAAAATACTCCTAAAGGGAAATGTTTTCATACAAGTAACTGAGTAACTGAGTAACTGAGTAACTGAGTAACTGTAACTACCCGACTGCCTGCGGCCCTGCTGAGCGTCTCGGGGAAACTCGTCCGTCACGGCCTTCTTCAGCCGCTCGGGGCTGTATCGGTACCGGGCCGGACCTGCAGAGAAGCACAGCGCGGTCAGAGCCAGAACGCCGCCTCCGCTGGAGGACGAAGAGCAGCAGAGTCATCCTCACAGATGGAGTCCATCTCCAGAATGGCTTCCTTGGCCTGAAACACAAAGCAGGCAGCTGCTGGGACTCTGTGCTGGTCTTACTGGTCGTACTGGAGTCTGAGCCACTCACCTTCTGTGGGATGGCCGCCTGGTGGTTTTCCAGGATGATGCGTTTGATGTGATGAGCCCAAAGCTTCTTCTCTTCCACCGTCTTCGCCTGAAACACGAAGCGAGTGAAGAGAGACGGCAGATCGGAAATCTGTCCACGGATTCCCAGAACGATTTCAGAAACTGGCAGTTCTGAGGTGGAGAGGCTGGATCTCAGAGCTGCGATGGATCTAATTTTCTACACTCAGACAGCGTTGAAATGATTAATCGTGAATCAACTATTCTAGTAATCGATTCATCGTTAACTGGAGTATTAAAACATGACATTTACTGAGAAAAACACAACAGTCAGAGCAGTAATTAAGCCAAAAATGTACAAAAATATAAACATTTTGCATTTAAGATGAAAAACCTTCTTTGTGTATGCAAGTTTTTGTTATTAAACTAATCGAATAATTGATTAGTAAAATAATCGTTCAGCTGCGACCGGGTCGCAGCTGAACGATTATTTTAGAAATTTAGAATTGAATCAATTATTTGGATGATTAATTTTATTTATAAAATGACACATTGAGCAGATTTTTCATTTAACCAGCTAAACTGACTTCACAAGATCAGAAATACAAACGGAAATATAAAACAATCCAATTAGTTTTTACGTAAAAAGCTCAGATTTCTTTACGGAACCTGGTGACGCTAAAATGCCACTTCAGGACTTCTGGGTAGAACAGATTTACAGAAAAATGTTTTTTCCATCTTAAATGCAAATTGTTTATATATTTTGTTCAGTTTTGGCTTCAGTGCTGGTCTGGCTGTGCCGTTTTCAGTAAACTGACTTTTTCAGAGTCTGTAAACTCCAGTTAATGATCAATTAATTTCTAATTTTGTTTATTATTATTTTAATAAATGATCACGATTAACCATTTCCATCCTGTCTGGGGTTCCTCAAGGCTCTGTTGTCGAGTAAAATTTGGCTTGGAAATATATTTAGGAAAGTTTACTGCAGGTAATCGAGTATTTCATGTCTGTTTCCACCATTTGTCTCTGTTTAAAATTTGCACTTGATGTTTAATTGTTGCTCTTTCTGAGGCATTCGTTGCTCCTCGCTCAGGCGGCGGCGGCTCACCTGCATGTTGTGAGTCTGTTTGAGGTGTTTGTAATGGCTGACGCTGAAGCTCAGCGAATCCTTGGCGCTCTCGATCAGCAGCAGCGTCGACGACTGGAGAAGCAGAGAAACGTAGACATGAGGACGAAGCCGGCGCTGCCGCCGGGGGCCCGTTGCCGTGGTAACTCACAGAGATGTGCGTCTTGTAGACGAAGTGCTCGCCGCGGCGCTTGGTGATGAGCAGCATGCGGTCGAACAGGAAGAGCGTGCGTTCGTGTCGGGCCCGGGGAACCTTGAAGGTTCCCTCCAGCACCAGTTCGCCGTACGTGGTGAGGTCCGGACCTTTCCAGTTCACCAACAGAGACTGGACCTCCTGCAAGAGGTCAAGGGTCAGACCAAGGCTGCTGCTGTTAGCTTTTTAGCGTAACTGTGCTAATGCGCCACTAATAATGTGGAAGGAATCAACTTTTACATGATGAGTTTCACTTTTTGAAATGAAATGTTGCAATAACTAGAATGAGTGATTTATTGATGCTGCTGCAGCCGCCGTGACCACGTTAGCGACCTGCAGCCGCACGGCGTGCTCGTGTTTCCTCTTCATGTCGTTGATGTACCAGGCCACCCAGGTCATGGTGTAGAGCGCCTCCTCCACCACATCGTAGCCGTCCTTCTGAGGGCCGAAGTGCTTCGCGATCTCCTGAACACCAGCAGCAAGACGGAGAAAATCAGGTGGAAAACATCCGTTTCTACGCAGACCATGGTTTTCTGTTCATACGTCAACGATTTCATGTCAGCTGTGAATTTATAACCAATGAACTCGATGTGCGCCAGGATGTCTCTACTGTCCTGGAATTTAAACTCAGAGCTTAGGATCCAAACATCCAACCAGAAAACGGTTCAACATCTAAACCTTTACAGTTTTCTGAACATTTTCAGCAAATTTCTACAAGATATAAACAAAAATTCACTAGAAGTTTATTCTACACTGAATAAATATGGAACCTGGAAAAACTGTAGGAAACAAAAACATGTCTGTCTTCCATAATTTTCCAGGCCTTGAAAACTCTTAAATTAATTCCAGATTTTTCCAGACAAAGAGGAAATCCTTAGAAACACAGAACCAGAAGTATTAAAACCAAATTAATCATCATGTTCATGAAAGACCACACAGGTGAGGAAGGTCAGCAGGTGAAGAAGGTCAGCAGGTGAGGAAGGTCAGCAGGTGAAGAAGGTCAGCAGGTGAGGAAGGTCAGCAGGTGAGGAAGGTCAGCAGGTGAGGAAGGTCAGCAGGTGAGGAAGGTCAGAAGGAGGTACCTGGAGCAGCAGGTGGTACTTGAGGATCCTCTGGACGGGTTTGAGCAGGTAGGAGCCCAGAGGCAGCGAATGCTTCAGCGACGCCTGGCGGTCCCGGAAAAACTTGGCCACAGATTTATTGTTCATGCACTTCGTCAGCGCTTCCACCGACCTGCAACAGGTGAGTCAGGCTTTAAACATCAGGTTACTGCAACTGAGACTGCCACCTAGTGGTGTGGAGGTAGGAACAGAGAAAAGGTGAATTATGGGTAGATATGACTAGTAACGCAGCTAATGATTAGTTTAGTTATTGATTGTTCTGTTGAATATTCTGAATATTATTCAATTATTCTGAAAACTGTTAATCACATTTCTGATAAATCAGATATTTTGACGATTAATTGATTATTCTGTCGATTAATCATCACAGTTCGGTTAATCGTTTCGGGTAATGAATGGATGAACTGGAAGCTGTGAGCAGGAGGAACCACAGAGCTGCTCGGTTCAGGACTTACTCTGGGTAGCTGGTGCAGTACTGGGTGTAGATATCGAAGTCTTCACTCTGGAACAAACCAGACATCAGATGAAGACTTTCCTCTCAGCAGCAGAACCAGTCTCACCTCCATGTTGGGTTTTAACTGACCTTTGACACGAAGCAGCTGGCGATGGCGACGGGGTCGTTGTCGCATCGCTCCAGGTCCTGCAGCAGCTCGCTGTGAAACGGGGAAACGGCGTCTAGTTCGCTCATACTGAACGTGCTTCAGCTAGCTTCAATTAGCTTCAGATAGCTTCAGCTAGCTTCAATTAGCTTCAGATAGCTTCAGCTAGCTTCAATTAGCTTCAGCCAGCTTCAGCTAGCTTTAATTAGCTTCAGCCAGCTTCAATTAGCTTCAGCAAACTTCAATTAGCTTCAGCCAGCTTCTGTTAGCTTCAGCTAGCTTTAATTAGCTTCAGCCAGCTTCTGTTAGCTTCAGCTAGCTTCAATTAGCTTCAGCCAGCTTCTGTTAGCTTCAGCTAGCTTTAATTAGCTTCAGCCAGCTTCTGTTAGCTTCAGCTAGCATCAGCTAGCTTCAGTTAGCTTCAGCTAGCTTCTACTAGCGTCAGCTAGCGTCAGTTAGCTACTGCTAGCGTCAGTTAGCTTCTGCTAGCGTCAGTTAGCTTCTGCTAGCGTCAGTTGGCTTCTGTTAGCTTCAATTAGCTTCAGCCAGCTTCTGTTAGCTTCAGCTAGCTTCAGGTAGCTTCTGCTGGCTTCAGTTAGCTTCAGCTAACTTCTGCTAGCATCAGCTAGCTTCTGCTAGCCTCAGTTGGCTTCTGCTAGCTTCAGTTAGCTTCTGCTAGCTTCCGTTGGCTTCGGCTAGCTTCAGTTAGCTTCTGCTAGCTTCAGTTAGCTTCAGCCAGCTTCTGTTAGCTTCAGCTAGCTTCAGATAGCTTCTGCTGGCTTCAGTTAGCTTCAGCTAACTTCTGCTAGCATCAGTTAGCTTCTGCTAGCTTCAGTTAGCTTTTGCTAGCTTCAGTTGGCTTCAGCTAGCGTCAGCTAGCTTCTCCTCACCTGTTGAACTCGTAGATGTCCTCAATGTTCCCGAAAAGGTCGCAGACCAGCTTGGGGTGGTTGGACAGTTCCGACTCGTCGATGATGTGAGCGAGGTAATCCTGAGGAGGATGAGGAGGATGAGGATGAAGGTTTTCTCTTTCTGGATTTATTCCAGTTTCAAAATTCAACATAAATAAACTGAAGTCACATCTAAAAAATCAAGAGCATTGAATTAAATATTAATAATTTTTTATACATAACCGCAAAACAGTTTTGATTGTAATGCTGACTTTCCTCCAGCAGGGGGCAGACTGGATCTGTTGGATCCTTCAGTTTGGAGGAAATCAAAATGTATCTTTATGGTATTAAATGGAAAAATTTGTTATTTTGTACTTTTTTAAAGAGCTCATTCAGAATTGAATATCTTTTAAAGGCACTCACACTGATGCTAAAAAATAAAACAAGTCTTTTGATTTATTTTGACCAAATATCATTCAGCTTGTATCCATGGATCTATCTGTTGTTTTCTGGGTTGTGGAGCATATCCAGGCTAAAATGTCTCCCCTGGTTCTGGTTCTGATCTGTGTTTCTAACTGTCTCTCTCTCTCTGACCCTGGGCGTTACATAAGCAGGTAATCCCTGCTAATCTGTTAATTATAGGGCCAGGCCACTTCCTCCAGCAGCAGGACATGTCCTCCGCCTGTCCGTGTCCCCGTCAGCTGAATGTCCTCTAAAGAAATGAAGCAGTTTCCCATTTCAAGCTGAACTTCGTGGATTTGAAAAACACCCGTCAAACAGAGGAAATCGTTTTGGAATCAGCCTGAAATGTCCGAACCAAAAACCTGTTCAGGTGAAAATGAGAGACCTGAACCGCAAACTGCACAGAAAGGACGACCTCCAGACCAGCAGGGGGAGCCGATGGGACCGTACCCTCACTGAAAACACGATGTCAGGAACTTTTATCGTGGTTGAAATGATTAATCGGCTTAATCGCAATGATTGATAAATAATTGTCAACTAATATAATTCATCCAATTATTAATCAGCTAATTCAGTAATCAATTGATTAATAATTAATGAATTAAATCATTTGCATCTTCTGAAGTATTTCTAATATTGAATAAAAAAGGTTGAAGTGGTTAAATGAAAAATCTGCAGTGTGAATGTTTTTGAGAGATTGTGATGATTGGTCATTAAAATATAATTGATTAATTTTCAGAATAACCAATAGAACAATCGATTACTTTGGTAATCGTGAGCTGCAGCTCTAGTTGTATCTCTAGCAAAGTCCATGAGGAGGAGGAGAGCATCTGACTGGTCCGATCAGCAGGAATGAAGGTCAGACGGACAGGAAGAGCCAACATGGCGCCTCTGACTCACCTCCACTATGATCTTCAGGTCTCTGACGTACATCCGCTCCGTCTCGATGATCTCCATGACGATGCGGTCCAGATACTTCAGCTTGGGGTCGGGCACCATGGTGGCGCCCACGAAGGGCAGCCGGCGGCTGGACGCTCGGCTCGGAGTCGACGCTTTGTTGTTGTTGTTCTTGTTGTGAACGAAGCTCCGCCCCCTTTTCTCAGGACTCGGGTTCTGGTTCAGGTCGACGCCGGAGGACGCCTCGGACTCCGGCGGCGGGGCGACGTAGTCGTCCCTGGAGGACCCGGACCCGGAGGACAGCGTGGAGATCAGGCTGAGCGGGCGCTGGCCCGACGCCGGCGGGTCGGAGGGGTCAGAGGGCGTGGCGGACGGAGCGCGCTCATCGCTGCTGATGGAGGCGATGGACAGGCGAGGCGACTCTGACGACCACACAAAGAAATCACATCAGAAAACAAGTCAAAACCACCATCTTGTGACCATACCGCCCCCTATGGGCTCAAACTGCCAATTACAACCAAAAAGAGAATCCAGGGGAAAACGTTTAATATGAAAACTGCCAGAGACCCAACATAATCAGGAGCAGACGCGCTATAACGGGAAATTTCTCATTTAAAGGGGATTCAGAACCCATTTTAATGAGATGGAAAAGGCGCTAGGAGGAGACGTCATTAAAGCAACGGCTTTGTTAAAATAAGACGCAAAACTTTCTAAAATAAGAAACTTTCTCATGTAAACGAAATGCGTAGCATCTGAGATTTTCAGCTTATTAAACCAAAATTAAGCGCACACCACTCCAAATTGTGCATAGGGGCTGGTTTCAGTGAGTCGCGGTTCAAAGGTCACTGAGTCCAGAAAAAAATTGATTAAAATTGTGGATCTTCTGGCAACTAAAGTAAAACCATAAGGAGTTTGTTTCAGGTTCCTGCAGGAACAGGAAGTGAAAAATGAGTTTTAAAGGAAACACTCCGACAAAACACCAAAGCAGTGAATCACAAGCGGCTGCAAACGTCTGAGGAACTCCAGGAATGGAGAGCTCATCGGGTTCCAACAGGCAGAAACCGAACATTCCCAAAGATCTTTACGCTCCTTTCAGCTGATCGATTCAAGAGAAATCAGAACAAAATGAACAGAACCACAAACACTGAGTCACGATTTAACCCAGTGAGGCGGCGCGCCGCTCCTTTAAATGGAGGACAAACGGCAGGTTAAAGTTCAACTGACGACTCCTGGGATTCCCCAAGGCCCCCGGCTCGGCCCACTTTAATAAACTTCAGCTTTTATTCACTGACCAGGACCAGAACCAGGACCAGGACCAAAACCAGGACCAGGACCAGGACCAGGACTAGAACCAGGACCAGGACTAGAACCAGGACTAGAACCTGAGGTTCTGTTCAAACAGCTGCTTCTCCTTTGGAAACACAATTTAAATACAAATGAAACCTTTGCAAAGGTCAAAGGTCATCATGCAGAGATGTATTTGGCCTCCTTGCAGATTTTCTCCGACTTTTTGTCACAATTAAAATCGAAAAGGAGACAAAAAAACTTAAGATGAGAAAACTCAAACGTATTAATACAGAATAATAATATAATGTTTCACCAGAGAATAATTTTATCTCTGATGAGAAGAAATGACAGAAACATTTAATTAAAATATTCTATAAGGTTCTGTTTTAAAATCCATCAGTTTGTATTTAAATAGTTTGGTGCATAAAACTATTTTACTTAAATGTTCAGTATTAACTCAGCTGATAACTATATTCAAACTATAATTTTACAAAGAATAAAGCAGATTAAAATGGATTTTTGAGAATTTTGAGCAACTCGATTCTCTATAGAACTGATTTTTCTGCACCTCCAATATAAACAATATGAATAATAAACATGTTAATGTAAAAACTCTCGGTATCATGATATGCAAAACTCAGAAAGAGAAAAATAAAAATTAAAACGCTTCTTTTTGAGATTTGTAACTTATAATAACAATTTTATTAAAATGAGACGCAAAACTCAATAAAACCAGAGCATTTTTGTTAAAACGAAATCCAAAACTAGTTAAAAACACAAACAATGTCACAGTTTGGCAGAAAGTCAAATTAGATGTTAGGAGAAAATTCTCTCATTAAAATGAGAAAACTTTTTTTAACAAAATATAAAAGTTGTTCTGAGTTTTGAACAAAGTAGCAGAACAGAAAGTGGAAAACCCAGCAAAGTCCAGAGAGCTTCAGGGTGAGGAAGAGGAGGAGGAGGAAGAGGAGGAGGAGGAAGAGGAGGAGCAGTGGAGTTTGAATGAAAACATTCGTCCATGCTGCGGCGGTCCGTTAGCCGCCCAGCGAGGCGTTCACTGACCCTGCAGGAAGTTTGTGGAGCTGATCCAGTCAGTTCCCATGAAACATCTGGACTCTTGTCAGGTCCGTTACGCCCAGCAGAACCTCGGATCAAAGCCAGAACCCGACAGAACCGGCAGGAAGCTCGACCTTCACGGCTTTTAGGGGATTTCACTCACCGATCCGGCGCAGCGGCCGGCCGTCCGAGGCGCTCCTGAAGCAGATCGTCACCTTCTGCTCTGAGCAGGAACACCTGACCACAGCAGCTGCTCTTCCTCCTCCTCCTCCTCCGGCCAGGCTCCTCCAGAAGCCCCTCTGATACCCCATCACACCCAGAACCGTTTACTGGGGTCTGATCTTCCTGCAGCTCAACTGCAGCAGAGAGGGAAGGTTTAACACAGGGAGGAAGA
The DNA here is from genome assembly GCF_000485575.1 of Poecilia formosa. Lineage (NCBI taxonomy): Eukaryota > Metazoa > Chordata > Actinopteri > Cyprinodontiformes > Poeciliidae > Poecilia > Poecilia formosa. The sequence continues at coordinate 157,936 of NW_006800299.1, read as the reverse complement.
GGAGGAGTTCTGGATCAGAGGAGGAAGAGGAGCAGGAGGAGGAGGAAGGTCTGGAGGTCAGTGAACTAACCACCAAACACACCGGGAGGTCACAGCGCCCCCTACAGGTCACTGAGTCACAACAAGCAGGTCCAGAACAGAGAATAAAGAGGAAGGATGTATAAATGAACCCTGAGTTTCTCCATCTGGTGGGAATGAACTGGGACCAACCAGCTCTTCTGGTCTGTTTAAACATTTAAAACTCATATCTGCTCTCTGATTGGTGGGCGTGTGCTGCTCTGTGATTGGTGGGCGTGTGCTGCTCTCTGATTGGTGGCTGTGTGCTGCTCTGTGATTGGTGGGCGTGTGCTGCTCTCTGATTGGTGGGCGTGTGCTGCTCTCTGATTGGTTCAGAGCCAAGCAGGTCAAAGTTCCCCTGCAGTTATTGTTGCCATGTTTACAGAGCCATAATTACGGCTGATGTTTACACAGCCGTGTGTTTGGAGCCGCTCCTTCCGCCAACTGATGGTATCAGACCCAGACCCAGCGGTTACTATGGAAACGGGCCTCAAGTCACCTCAACTTAGAAGTGGACTAAAGGTCAAAGGTTAGAAATTTGCTGATCAAGCGTACAAGAATTGAACCTCTTGATTTTCTTCTTGTTATTCCTGCTGAATCGTCTCTGCTTCTTTATTTCTTTATTTGTTGGAATAAAGCAATAAAAAAATTAAAGGTGACACACGGTGGCTCAGAAGTTTACATACCCCTGGTTCTCTGCCAGGTTTCTGTTATAAAAACCAGAACATGATACATCGTTTAGTAAACTCACCCTGCCTGCTCGGCTCATAGGAAAAACAAACAGTCGAGAGGAAAAGTGTCATAAATAAAGGTGCAGTACAAAAGTTTACACACCCTTAAGCTAACACGCTGAGTAAACACAATTTGGTTCAAATTTAGCCTTCAGTCTTTATGGCTGAGAATGAATGAGAATTCAGCATTTCTACTGGAAACATTAGGCCACAGGGGGATAAGAAACTATAATTTAAAATACTTTATTTATCCCAAAGTTAAAATATTGAAACTCAGCCCAGTTTCTGCAGCAGTAGCAGTCAGTATCTGAAGAGGCCTCTGACTGAAGACCTGCTGCTGTGCGACCATTATAACAGCTCAGTAGCACAGCATCATGTCTGGGATGACACCGTCTGTTCGCTAGCTCTGCTAATCCACCTCCTTTGCTTTAGCCGCTCCTCTTCAACCCGTTTGTTGAGAACGCCAGCAGAGAGAGCCAGGGATATGATTCATGTCAATTATGATGGCTGAACTTCCTCTTTCTCTCTCTGGCTTTGGCGATGCTAATCAGTTGCTCCCAGTTGTAAAAACAATACCTTGTTGCCATGGTTACGCATCATAACAGCCTGTATGATCAGTTTCTGTCTCGTCTTTGTCACTAATTTGTGAAAAACTTCCAGTTTTTGTAGCATTGTATCATCTTCTGTCCTGTGATGTTTAAAATGCTGTGGAAATTGCTTACATCCCTCCTCCTGGCTGATACCTTTAAGATCCTGTCAATGCTTTGTAACCTCTGGCTTTATATAAAAGACCTTAAAGGTCAAAGATCATATAAACCATCAATGCAACCTGTCTACTGTAGTACCAGGGTAATCAGTTGACTGGGATTCAGAATGAAGCTACCCTGACACATGTAGCCAGCTAGTCTCTCTGTATGGAATGCCTGGAATGCCAAAAATACCGGGTGGGGAAAAAATAACAGAGGGACTGATGGACTTTATTCCAGGTAATCAGAGTCAGGTGAGAACTTCAGAGGACTGAAAGATAAATAAAACTGTTAGGCTGAACCAAATATTAACTCAAAGTAGGCCTGGTGATATGGCTTCAAAATAAAAGCTCTGATTTTTGGTATTTTTAATACCAGATTCAATTTTAATCTTTTTTTTCTAGAAAAAAAAGGTAATTACAGAAAATATTTTTTAAAAGTGGCTTTTATTTCAATCATTCCTTCTGCGAATTGTACAACAAAGAATAATACGTTTTATTTCATTACGAGAAATAAACTTTACCAAAAATAACTAGAAAATAGTTGTTTTAATAAGAATCAGGATCTGACATGAGCAGCTCAGTTTCTGTTTTCTTCTAAATAAACTCAACGAAGTGAGTAATTTAATGCTGTTGTGTTAAAAGATGAAGTATTTAATTTTCTATAAAACTTATACCAACATAGAAATTCACAGGACAATTAACATTGCTCATAAAATTTTTTGTTGGGGTTTTCATAAAATCACTATTTCATTCTCCTAATATTATGACTTTATTGTCATAATTTAAAAATAAACTCTGTTGTAGAGTTTACCTGAACTGAAAGCTGCAAAACTCTCTTTTCAAACAAGATGGCAGCTCAAAAGATCACATTGGTGATTTATTCTAAAATCCAGATTTAAATGTAAAAAAAGGATCTTGATTGATCAATAGACAACCAGGCGCTGCATTTCTGTTCCCCACTGAGGGATTTTATTGTTATTTCATTGTTACTGAGTTATGGTGAATATTTATTATAGGTCTGAATTTATTTAAAAGGTTGTTTTTCTTTGTCTAAGACTAAAACGTTTGATATTTGTGCATCTGAATCATTTAAAAAACATCCGTCCTCCTCCTCACCTTCCCTGCTGCCGTCAACCTTTACTTCACTTCCTGTCTGACCTACAGGAAGCTCTGAACTCTGCAGGGGGTGATGATCGGTAAAGGTCAAACAGAGGTCAGCATGAAGAGTTTGAACCTTTACAGAACAGAGTTTGTCCTGATCCGACTCAACGCGTCATCGTCTGTCTGTGCTGCTCGGGGTTTGTTTGTTTGTGTAACGGAGCGTCTTGGGGGGGCGGGGCCGCGACCCAAATAATGCTCCACTGTTCTGAAGACACAACGGCGCTCTTCAGGGTCGACGCGTCGTCATGAGGCGACGGCGCAGAAACCGTGTTTCTGTTCTTCACTCATATGAGGACGAAGCGTCAAACTGCAAACAACATTCCTGATCCACATGTCTGAGGTTTAAAGTCCCGTTTTCAGCACTTTAGATACAAAAACAACTTAATACCAACACACAAACATCCAGCCTATCAAAAGCTTCTTCCATCAGATACTGGATGATTTTACGTCATGCATCTGCCTTCAACTTCCACAAAAATAATAGAAAAAGTTCTGAGCCATTAAATTGGAGTCCAAACTAATGGAGTAACACCTGGGCCACAACAACAAACTCATCTGGTAAATAATTCACAAAATGTGCAAGAAGAACAGACAGGAAGATTACAAAAGTGATGTTCTTCACTTTAAAGAGGAAGTGCAGATCAAATATGATAAATGTAGGTGAACAAAGCTCACAGGTTCAGAGAAAAGACTGAGAAATCATAAAGGTATGCTAAAGTAAATAAAGCATAAAAGCATAAAACAGGTCAAACAGAAGAAAAAACAAAACAACTGATATCAGCTAATGATTGGCTGAAAGAGTTAAAGATACGGCAAACTAAATAAAACTAAACTAGCTAACAGAAGGCAAGCTAAGCTAAAAGAAGCTAATTTAAACTATGATAAACTGGAATAAATCAAATATGCTCTGTTAAGCTAAACAAAGTCAACAGCTCATTAAGATCAAAGCAAAAAAGTTAGCATGGACAAATAAATGACAATTATCGACAATAGGATGCTAAGCTAATTAAATAATTAAATGCTAATCTAAGCTACAGGGTCTCCAACTCCAGTCCTCAGGGTCTGTGTCCTGTTTCTGTTTCTGATTCTCCAAACCTGAATAAATGGCTAAACTGTGTGGGAACCAATCACTGCTAATGCTAATTATTCAAGCCATTAAAACCCTCAGTTTAAGACCAACTTCCTTAGCTAGCATAAGATGAAATATGCAAGTGGAAAAAATTACACATTTCGCCCAGTCAAAGTCCAAATATGTAATACAAATTACATATTTTATCATTATTGGAGTAAAACTTTGCTCAGTATGTACATTTAAATGAAACTGGATGACAAAAGTCTGTCTATCCGTAAAGGTCAACAAATGTGAATTAAAGCATAAACAAGGTCAAAACAAACATTTTAAGATGTTTTTAATATTTCTTGCAGTGGGTTCTCCATGTTCTCTGTTGTTTATTATGATTTTCTTGAAGTCTTCATGTTTTTATGTTTTTAACCAGCAGAATCTCTTAACTTCCCTGAATTCACTGTTTTTTAATTCCAGTTTCTTCTTCAGAATCAGCTGACAGCCAGACGCTCTGACCTCTGACCCGAGATGCTCAGAGAGGCGTAAGCCGGCAGAAACGGCTCAGGCGTGTTCCAACGTCTCCTGACAAAACGTCTGTTACCCAACCCGCGTTCCAGCTCATAACGCATCACTTTTTATCTGAAAACACGCAGACAGGCGGCGAGGTGAGTCACAAGTTAAAACCCAGAGGAGAGATTCACCTCTTTGTCTGAGGGAGGAGGAGGAGGAGGAGGAGGAGGAAGAGGAGGAAAAGGAGGAGGAGGAGCGTGTCTGGAACGGCTCGCTCTGAGAACATTAACTCCTTGTTTCCACCGAGACCAGAACCGCCTGCAGCTGCTTCAGGTTCCACAGCGAGCGTTTAATCTGGCCTAAAGACGAGGTAATCCCGCTGCTCAGATTAACCTGCACGGAATAATCAGCCGCAGGTAACAGAACCGGGACAGGAGAACCGGGACAGGAGAACCGGGACAGGAGAACCAGAACAGGAGAACCGGGACAGGAGAACCAGGACAGGAGAACCAGGACAGGAGAACCAGAACAGGAGAACCAGAACGACACCTGGATCCAGGAAGCAGTGAAGTCCAGAACCACAGGTCAAAGCAGAACCACGGGACACACAAATATGACCAACATGAACAATTTCTACAACAGCAACACAAATTAGAACATATCCCATAATTCTCTTTACAAATTTAAAACTAAAAAGTTCCCTGAATTAAATCTTGGAGAGAATCCGCCTGAAAACACCAGAACAAAGGAGACATCGTGGAATGAAAATGGACAAAATAATTAAAACAAGCTCAATAATTTCTCTCTGGCTTATTGGTCTCAACCGGCTCTTATTTTGAAGGACAGTTTGGTTTCCACATAATCCATAATTCATTTTATTTATTTTCCATTCCTGTGTTAAATATTTGCTAGGAATGAAAGTTTATTGGTTTTGCATTATTCTGCCGTTATTATATTAGTTCAGATGTTCTCAAAACAACAATATTGTCAGGCCTGGCAACACGGTGCTGGCAGCATCATGCTGAGGGGCTTCTGCTCTTCAGCAGTGACAGACACTCTGATTTGACGGAAAGATGGAGAATCACCGTAAACATGCAGCCAGAGACACAACAGATGGTCTAAATCACAGCAGATCAGTTTGGCATGGCCTAGTCAAAGTCCAACAGAGCTTGAACTGTTTTTGTGAAGAAAAATGGGGTAAATAACGTTAAAAACGGGCGTAGATGAAGCTCAGGAGACGATGTTCCTCCTGCTGCAGCTCCATGATCTGCTGAGTCACAACAATAGTAAAATCAGCTCAACGGGGTGAAAACTTTTCTTCACTCCAGAATTCAGATTAACGCAAAAAAATTTAATTAAGTTCAGAAACGAGAAACAAGCTGGAAAATCCCCAATTTAAACCATCAAAACTAAAACCTGCATCTGTTACCGTGGCGATGCAGGAGCGACATCACACCTTATGTAACCCCATCACCAGGCGGTTCCCATGGCGATTAACGGTCATGTGACCCGAGCTTAGCTGCAGCAGCCAGAGGGGAAAATCAGTCTCCAATAATCAGATCAATAACCCCTTAGAGACGGTTTCCACGGCAACGGCCGGGAGTGGAGACCTCCTGCTGGTCGGAGTCTGACCCCGAATCAGACGTCTGAGCATCAGAGCTTACCTTCAGAGGAGAACGCAGAACCAGAAACAGAAACAGAACCAGGACCGTTCGGGTCCGACTCTCCTCGGTTCTGATCAGACCCACAGAGTTCACCTGACCACCTGACGGGAGGGGCGGGGCTTAATCCAATTAGGCTGAGAGTGCGGCCAGAGCCGGGCGCCACCTGCAGCTCGGTAGCAACAAACCTGCAGGTTTCCTGAAATCAGGTTCTACAGTGCAGAGAAAAAGTATTCACACCCCTGGGACTTTTGCACGTTTTGTCACGTTCAAACCTCTTTTACTGGGCTTTTATGTAAAATGCATAGATTTGAAGTGAAAATCAGATTATATGCGGTTAATTTACGAGTGGCATGGATCTGTTTCTAGGGAAGCCCTGAAAGGCAAAAAGTACTTTTAAAGTCTGATCAAACTTTCTGATTCTCTCAAATATAAAAGTTATGTGCAAGTGAAAAAATGCAACATTAAAATATAAAAAAATAAATAAAAATTCTCAAAATGTGAAAAATTTCACAATGTTTTTCTATTAGCCATTTCTCACTATAAATAAATATAGATTTATTTAATTTCTACAGTAAAGAAACAACAGAACCAATAAGGTTTTTTCATAATTTTTTGGGCAAGTGAAAAAAATTCTGATGTGTTTCTTCTCATCCAAGACAAGAAAAATGAAAGAAAACATTCAAGTTAGAGTAAAAAAGAAGATGTAAAAACATTTTTCTTTTCAATCCTGTCAGTTGTTTGCATAGAAATGGAAGAAAAAGTTTTGGTCAAAAATATTTATCGAAAAAAGGAAAAAAGAGGTAATAGATAAATTTAAAACAGTGTAATTTTCTTTTTCTAACCCTTGAGAAAAAAGGAACTTTAAAAATAAAATACTTAAATGTAGATTTTTTTTCTTGCACATGACTAAAAGTTGAGAGAAAAAGAAAATTTGGTCAGACTTAGAAAATGCGTCTTCAAATAGAAAAAAAAATCTGTTTGGCTTTCAGGGCTTCCGTAGTTTCAGCCCCTTTACTCAGATTCCTCTAAATGAAACCGACTCCAAACAAACGTCTTCTTTAAAAGTTTGTAATTTGGTCCCTGAAGGCATCACAGGTTCTCCAGAGAAAAAACAGCTGAAGTTCTGACTCCAGCCACAGATTCTCAGTTGGATTCAGGTCTGGACTTTGACTAGACCATTCTAACCCCTGAACACTCGCCCTTTGTGCGGCAGACGGTTCGGACAGATGTGAGCGCGATCGGCTCCCTGCACCAGCCACAGAAACAAAGACGGATCTGTGATCAGCTCCGTCTGCAGAGCAAACAACGATTATTCTGCTAATCAATTATTCAAACAATTAATCAATTAATCAGATTTTAAAAGATGGGTGTTTTTCATTCAACCACCTCAGGATTTTTTAAGAAGAAAAACAATTTGCCTAAAATGTGATAACACAGCAACATTCCTGTCGCAATAAATCAATTAATCGTCTGATAAATTTAAACGAGATCAATAATTTACTTTTGCAGGATTTATTGTTTTTCTCTTTCTACCAAAAACTGGAAGATAAAAGTCTTCAGTCTGGTGTTTTGGTCTCAACTGGCCATTTAACAGGATATTTTGTTATTTACAGACTTCGAGCCTCTACATGAATTCAGCATCAAACAGATTCACAGACAAACAAGTTCTTTGCTTATTTTAAAATGTTTATATTTTGTTCAGTTTTGTCTAAATTGCAGTTGTCTTTTCAGGAAATTACCTTCTGTGAGTGTTAAAACTCCAGTTTGTGATTGCTAAATAAAGTTGTCAGTTATTTCAGTAATTGATTAATCGCGATTAGTCGTTTCAGCCCCATGCAGCTGGTCTGGTAGCCAGCACCTTTTTAAGGCCTCTGTGTTCATGTGAATATTTCTTAATCATCTTGAGGGTTTGTGGTTGTGGATGTCGGAGCAGCGACTGTTATCAGGAGCACTTCCTGTCGCGTTCACGCCTCGTTTCACTCCTCAGCCCTCTGGTTCGGTTCCAACCATCGCCTCAGGCGCTCGGACGGAAACAACCGGCTGAACAACCAGCAGACAGAACCTGCAGCCCTTCTGCTGTTCCAAAGTTATAAATAAATCTTCACAAGTAAATTCATCTCGTCAGGGGAAAGTCATCAAACTACAACAGAATGACGAAACGTTGAGGTTTTAGCATCAGCAGCAAAACATCCGTCTGATTCACAAAGTTTCAGCAAAGAGATTTTATCTCAGATTGCACTGCAAACATGATATGATGCATAAAGAACGCAGTGTGAGGGAAACTGATCAGATTACTGGAAATTTAGTAATATGAGAAAAAGAGTCAGATTCTCCAAAAACCAAAAACAGATCATGCTAAATATTTATAGTGACCTGCTGCTTTAAACCAGACAGGACTAGTCAAAGTTTCTCCAATCTACTAGTAAAATATGCAAAAAGACGACTCAGCAGAAAAATCCCTACAACAGAATAAAATTCAAGCAAATTTCTCTTAACAGCTTAAGAAGCTTAACTCATATTAGGGCTGATCGATTAATCACAATTAATCGTTTATCAAAATGAACAACTACTTTAGTAATTGATTAATCGTTAACTGATTTTAAAGAGGGAAATTTTCTGAACGAAGAACACACTGAGCAGAAATTAAACCAAAACCGTAAAAAAAATAAACATTTTGCATTTATTACAATGTCTGTAAATCTGTTCAAACCAGAACTCTTTTAATTCTGTAAAAAACTAAAAATACAATAAAAAACCCTCAAACTACGCACATTTTGCTGTCCAATTATTTAAAAGTATTTCTAACATTGTATAAAATAAGATCAAGGGATAAAATGAGAAATCTGCAGAATATATGCATTTTTTTTATCTGATTAAACGTCAGAACAAAACATAGAATAATCGATTATTCTAACAGTAATAAAATTAAACTTTAGCACATCCTGCAGATTTTTCCCTTTAACCACTTCAGTCATTTATATAAAATATTAGAAGTGCATTAAAAGATTGAAATAAATAATTTAATTCCTTTTTCAAATAGAAAATAAACATTTTACTGCTTCAAACGCAATAAAATCATTAATTTAGTGAATACTTTATCATTTGTAGGAAAATTATATTATTTTTTATTATTATAAAATTATTTTATTTCCCTTTGGGATCAATACAATATTATTTTATTTTAATTTGAAGGTGAAAGGCTCAGTCTTTCTACTGAGATTATTTTTTGGATTAACCAATTAATAATTTGATTGTTTAATAGGAGATTTTTTTTCTCCAGAATTTGAATGAGGTGAAGCTAAAACTGTAACTTTTTAAATCTTAAATGCAAAATGTTTGTATTTCCTGTACAGTTTTGGAACAAATACCTTCTTTTGAGTCTACAGACTCCAGTTAGCGATTGATCGATTACTGAATTAGTTGATTATTTCACAAACTGATTAATCACGATTAATCGTCTCGACTGCAGCCTGATGCTAACAGAGCAGAGTGCGTCCAGCTGAAGCCCTAATCTGGGTTTGATTTGCTTTGTGAAAGACATGCTGGGTGATAAAATCCTGTTTTCAGTCAGTTTGGTTCCAGATCTCGTTACAGACGGGTCAGAACCGCAGAACAGCCTAGAGCTCACCAACATTCGCAGAACGTTGGAGACGAAGCTGATGATGATGATGAGGAAGAGCGTCTTACCTTCACCCATGGGGATGTGAGAAGTGGAGCTGTGGGATCCTTCAGGCATCACCTGTCTTCCATAAACGGACCGGCTGACGGGAAAACTGGCGACCTGGAGCGAACAGAACCACAGAGTGAATCCACCTGCAGCAGGTGAGGGAAGTCACATGACCCGCTGCGTCTGCAGGGTAAAAACATGAGGGCAAAACAGGAGCAGCACCAGGGAGCCAGACGGACCGGACCGGACCAGCGACCCGAAAACTTCAGATTCTGCTCTGAATCAGTCTGCAGGGCCGGTCCAAGCCTTTCTAGGGCCCGAGCAGGTTTTAATTTGGTTCCCCCAGAAAAACATGTCAACACCAGATGCTTTATTGTATCATGAGTATCATAACTGCTAACATTAGCATCACTGGTAATTAGCTTACATCTGTTAAATATATATATATTAGCTGATAAACACTAAATTTACAGTAAACAAGTCGAGTTTGATATGCTATGTTGCAGCAGGAAGACATTAACCTATTATATTTGTGATAAAGGAATTGTTTATTCATGTGAAACAGAATTTTAGAATTTAGTTTGAATTATTCAATGTTATTTATATATAAATATTGTATCATGCTAGCTTGGTGCTCTTGGAGGCCCTCTGGTGGTGCCGCTTAACTCGCAATGCCTTGGGCAGCATAGACAGACTGTTAAAAACTTCTTCCTGGAGTGTCATGGAAAAAACCTTCCCTCTGAAATGAGGTTGGGATTTAAAAACAGAAACACTTTGAATAAAATTCAAAGAGTTGAAGTTAGAGAGTGAAACAATAACCAGGTGTCTGTAAAACACTGCAGCGATCTACAGCCAAAATCCAGTTTTTCCTCTCATTCTCTGTCTTTTATGACTTATTTTTCATTTCCTAAACTCTAATAAAATGTTGCAAAATTACACAAGTCATCTGCAGCAACAGTTAAACTTGATTAAAGTTTGATCCATGAATAAAACTCTGGTTCAGACTTTAACTCAGGACAAAAGCATCAAATTTAATGATTTATTTCAGGAAAATCCAAACATGTTTAAGAGTTTTCAAGAAGCATATTTCCAGAACTAATTTTTATATACACAAAAATTCAGAATTATGGTTAAAATTTCCACATATTTCCAAAAACCTAAATGGGAATGGAGGAAGATGGATGGATTGATGCAACTTTTAGATTGCAGGTTTTCCCATATTCTATTTTCTTGGAACCATTTTTGTTTGTATTTTTCCTCTATGCCCATATTTGTTTTCTTTCCACCTGCCAGAATGAGTTCATTCAGACCGAAAAGCATGACTGAGCATGCCCAGATTGCAACACATCAGATTACAATCAGTTACCTTGGCAACACTTGACAAGCTCTTCAAGTCAGACCGTTTTAAAAGTCGCACTACTTCACGATTTACTTGCCCTTTGGATATTTTAAAAATCTTCCATAGAACAGCATCCAATGCCAACGAACTTCTGTTTTCAAATTCCCCATTTTGTGATTCTTCAAGCTTCTTTGCAGCAACAAAAACATCATCACGTTTGTTCACAGATTTATCTGAAACTACTCGACAATCTGTTGTTTTCGGCTGTATAAATTTTCACTAACCAGTGGCGTAATCTGATAAAACCGAAGGAATTTGCTCCCATTGGGCCGTTCTGGCTCGGCGCTGCGCTGAAGGAATTTATCAGCAGGTGACCCCCAGACAAAATAGGAAAATGAAAATCTCTTAACAATACAAGATAAATTGTGCACAAAACCCTTGCCGAATTAAAAGTAAAATATTTTTGGTCAGAAAATAATCATGATTTTTACCATGAGGTAGTTTTTTTTGTCTTGAAAAGCTACGTATTTCTAAATTACCCGTTTTCTTGAGGATGTTCTGTACGGAGCATCCAGGGGCGGGTAGAGCCCCACCTACCAGCTCCGGTTCGGGTTTAAACTCGCAGAGATTCAGAAACAGTTTAAAGTTTGCAAAACTGACACCGGACAGACTCTCTGGTTTTGGTTCTGACCCAATGACTTCAGTGTCTAAAAGGGAGCTGAACCAGCTGTGTGTGACAGCCTGGGCAGAACCGCGCACGCTTCGGACTCTCGAACCCAGAACCCCCCCGGAGCCGGAACACGGACCCGGACCAGCGAGCCGGACCACCGACCCAAACCCCCGACACGGGACGTGGAGCCGAACATGCGGACTCACCTGAGCGCAGGTTCATGAACACAGAGAAAGTCCACAGAGACTCCGCAGCAGCTTAAAATCCAACTAAACTGTTTCCTCAGTCCGAAAGTCTTCAACTACTGCGCATGCGCACCATTTTAAACTAGCAAAACTGAGAAATAACAACAAAAACAAAACAAAAGAGAAAAAAAAGTTGAATGAGAATCCCTATTGTAATCTCAAATATTGCAGGACCAGAACCAGAACTGGAGCGAGCAGATTTAAAAAAATATATAAATATATTAATATTGATTAAACACACCTGCAGTACTCGCAAGTCAACCAGAAGAGGGCAGCAAAGATTGCAATTTAGTGACTATGCTGGGCGAAAATGACCTTTTTTAAAATCAAAAATACAAATTTAAGTATCAGACAGAAAATCCAAGAAAATAGAGGAAAAAAAAAACATTTTCCAAATCACATGACAAAATAGTTATCCAAACCATCTTGGGCCTGCATGAAAAATTAATGGTTACATCATGAATGAACGGGAATAAGACCAGTTATCTGGACTGGTAACGGTTCACAAGGCAGTCTGTGGACTGATGAAACAAAATGTACCGTTCAGGAAGGTTTGGAGTAAACCTAACAGCTAACAGAACCAGAACATCCTATTTACAGTCATACATGGAGGCGGCAGTGTGATGCTGTGGGCTGTTTTACAGGACCTGGAGGACTTGGTGTAACTGACAGAACCATTAACTCTGCTCTGTAGTAAAATGATGATCCACCACACGCCAGCAAGTCCAGCACTGAATCACTATGAAAACAAAATAAATACTTAGGAATGGCCTAGTCAAATCAACACTTCAACCTGATGACCTTACAGTCACCCAAACAGAGTGGGTCCAAACTTCTCCACTGTGATGTTAAAACCTCATCACCAGTTTTCAGGTTTAAGGTCTGACCCGGGTCCAGGTTGGTTCTGAGTTTTTTCCATTAACAAATTAAATCATCATTTAAAACAATGTTTCTTAAACTTCCACCGGTTTTCTCTGTCTGACATCAACATTAATTTGTTTATCTGGAACTTTAAATAGGACAAAAACTGAAGAAATCTGAAAGGGGGTAAATACTTTTTGGGTGTTTTTGAAAGACGAGCAGACTGGTCTGGATTCTGGTCCGAAACATAAAAGATTGGAAATCAGCCTGTTTGTGTGACAGAGACGCTGTGTGAAAATGTCTGGCTGGAAAACTTGATAAAAAGATTGAGATCTTCTGCAGAAATGGATGATATTGCCAAAGCAGACAATAAACTTAAAGTCACTTTTTAAATGAATTTATCTTTAAAGTTCTGCTTCAGTGAGTTTAAAACTGTTAATTTGATGTTTATGTGACTAAATGTATCCCAGAAATTGGATAAAACATGTTTTGCGGCTGTTCTCGCTTCTTTCCTGGTAACTTCTTGGAAAATTAGAAATGTGTTTGTGACTCCTCCTTTCCTGACGAGGTTTCCACCTGCTGCTTCCTGCTTCCTGCTTCTGGACACAAACAGGTTGAGCAGCATCTCCAGGCTCTGCCTGTGGAGCAGCGTGAGGTTACGGACTGCAGGCGGCGGCTGCAGAAACGAGAACACAAAGTTACACAACACGAAGCGACATCAGGCGAGTCTCGGCCTGCTGGAGAGCAAAGACACAAACACGAAGATTTCATCACTGAAACCGGTTATCTGCCTGCTCCTTTCAAAATAAAAGCCTCTTTCCTTATCCTCCAGGGTCAGCGAAGAGCATAAAGACTGAGGTTTCACAGAAAAACCGTTTATGATTTAATAAACAAAAATAGTTAATAAATTTGGAGGTTGGAAATAAAAACTAACAAGTCATCAGCATAAAGTGAAGCATTTTATTCAATGTGACGTTTCTGAAAGTCCTGAAGGTTTTTTTTATGGTGTCAAATGGATCTCAGCAAAACTAAACTAGGAAGTGACCTGTAGTGTCTCTTTAGTAGAAAGGTTTTAATTTTTGATCATTATTGTAAACTGAGGCAGCGGAGGAGATGGAAGAACTTGACCTTTGACACACAGACAACTCCTGGAGAAGATGTGGAAAAAAACTTCAATATTTGATGGAAGGAGCTTAAACTCAGCAGAGTGTTGGATCGATCAGCTGGAGGTTTTTGGACTTCCTGAAAGTAAAGAATTACAGAAAAAGAATAATTTTTTCAGTCCATCATGAATAAAACATGGGCAGGTTTTTATCGTCACTCCTGGACTGGATGTGCGTTATTCCTGAGATCAGAGAAGAAAATCCTAGAAACAACCAAAAAAGTTTTTTTGAACAATATGTTGGAAACTATGTGATTTTCTTAATTTTACATCATGTTCCACAAACAAATATTCCACATTGTGTTAAGTAAGGTGGAGGCTCTGTGATGCTGTGGGTTTGTTCCTCTTCTAAAGATCTTGGGAACATCAGAATGCATTGCTTTATAAAGTATCAGAAGATTTGAAAGAATGATCTGACACTTTTTCCTTCCACTCAACTTTCTACGAATATGCTTGCATACAGCCAGCTTCTTTAGCGATGCTAAAAAATGTAAAAAATCTTGCAGACTTAAAGGAGGGGCTACATTAGATCAGGAAGCACACGATGCTGCGTCTTAAATTTCATTTTCATTAAACACCAAAACATTTCTGTTAATTCAATGCAAACTCAGACCTGCTGGGTTTCTCTGCAGCTCAGTCAGAAAACATCTGAGAATTTCAGCTTTCAAGTCTTTCACATATTCTCATCTGGATTCATGTCTGGACTTTGACTAGGTCATTGTAACACATGAATCTGCTTTGATCTAAATTTAGCTCCATCCAGCTTCCCATCAAATGTCAAAGCTGCAGCTGTTGCACCTCTGACACTTTTTCCTTCCACTCAACTTTCTACGAATATGCTTGGATACAGCTCTCGATAAAGCTTCAATTTGACAAGGCCTACAGTAAATGTCACCTAAATGTCAAATAATAAAATGATCTTACAGAGAGCAGCAGCTGCAGGAAGCAAAAAGCACACAGAGAAATTTCTTAAATTTCATTTTTATTAAACATTGAAACATTTCAGGACATTTGGTCCTGAACTAAAAACTGAAATGAAACAGAGGCTCGACATGTTAAAAATGAAAAGTTCTACAGATTCTTCCTTCTCCTGTCGATGGATTTATACTGAACAAACTAGAGACATGAAGCTCCATACGATGTGCAACAAAACGAACAAACCCTGAGCCCCAAACACTGATTCAGAAACTTGTTCAGACTGACCAGGAACTGCAGCACAAACAGTCTGAGGCTGACGAGCGTCATAAATAAAATGCAGTTTCTCATCATTCCCGTATTTTCACAAACTGAACCTGAAACAAGAAAGTTTCAGGAAAATGAACCACAACGAGAAAAAAACAAAAATTTAAAGGAAAAGGACAAAAAAATAAAACCAGGAGCTGGATGAGGATAGTTGCCGGGTTGCCATGGCGACATCAGGCAGGCTTGGTGGTGCTGTTGTAGACGAGCGTGTCCTGCTCCGACAGCGCCGCGTGGGTGGGGCCCGCCGACCGGCTGGGGGCCTTCCTGCGCCTCCGCAGGTAGCAGTACCCCACGATGACCAGCAGGGCCAAGACGCACACCGCCAGAATCACAGCCAGAGCGACGGAGCCTGGAGGACAAGACAGCTAGGTCACTTCCTGTCAGAAAGCAGGAAGGCGGCAGAGCGCGCGCTACGCTATTATTTAAGAAACATTTCTCACCCCGGCGCTTTACGACCATTCTGAGGAGGGAACAAAAACAGCAGACAAAATCTAAGAACGCTCCCTCTGCAAACCTAACCCTAAAGCCCTCTGCCCCACCCCAGATTAGGATGGATGATGGTTGGATGTCTCCTCTGGTCAGAGCAGCTTCCTCCTCATAGTGTCTCCACGAACCAATCAGAAGTCTCGTAGAGGTCAAGGTGTTGATGGATTTTATTTGGGGGTATCAGAGTCCAATAAACGGACGCTGCTTTGTAAAAAGCTCTCCATGTTTGTTGTTTATCAGATAAAAGGCCAGTAAACATCCAGAACCTGAACCTGTCGGGGTCAGGCGCTTTGTAACGCTGATGAACGTACCTGAGTCAGCAGTTTTTTCATCATCATCAGACCCGAAACGATCAAACATCCCTCTGGAAAACATGTTCCTCTCTGCAGAAACAGAAACGGAGAGCTCAGGTTTCCTGTAGGAGCTTCAGAACCCGAGGAGGTAAAACGTGTTTCGTTAAAAACGTTCCAACTGAGGCCAGAGTCTGGACGCTCTGAAAACCTGTCAACATATCAGTGTCTGGAATCGGTCTATCAATAATTATTGATTTTAGTTTTAAATATCTGACATACTGCCAAACCTTTCCTGGGTTAGCCTCAGTTTTCCCTCCATGCTGCCATTTATGTTTTTACGAGGAACGGTGGTGAAACCTGAAACTGCTGCTGCGCAAGTTACTCAACAGGTTGTTGCTAGGTAACCAAAGAATGAGTGAGTTGCTAGGTAACCAAAGAATGAGTGAGTTGCTAGGTAACCAAAGAATGAGTGAGTTGCTAGGTAACCAAA
>NW_006800299.1:130048-141537 GCF_000485575.1 Poecilia formosa | reverse complement strand
AGTTGCTAGGTAACCAAAGAATGAGTGAGTTGCTAGGTAACCAAAGAATGAGTGAGTTGCTAGGTAACCAAAGAATGAGTGAGTTGCTAGGTAACCAATGAATGAGTGAGTTGCTAGGTAACCAATGAATACCACCAACCCAGCTGAGCTGGTTATGAGGTTCAGAGGCTAAAGCTTTTCCTCATCCTACATCTCCCAGAATGCTGTGCGGTTTTGGATCAGATTGTAAGTGAAACGATTGAATATTCTATCAGACATATTATATATGGATATTGATCATGTGTCTAATGGGATACATATAGTTATTGATTGGTTGTCCAGGCCAGGCTGGACTGCATTAAGGCTGGATGATCTACCTACAGCTCAGCCTTTTTCCTGCTCAATGTTAGCTGGAAAAAGTTAGCATCTGTCAGTTCCTCTACAGGTTTCCAGAGCCACAGAGTTTTAGCTGGAGACCGGTTCTGGTTCTGTTGGGTTTCTAACTGACAGTCCAAGGTTTCTTGTTGACAGAAAGAGAACATTAGCTTGAACTCCTTCAGTCCAACAGTTTCTCAGACCAGACGCTCTCTGGCAGAGTGTGGAGGTTCTTCAAGGCCGACTCTTCGTCTCGCATCGTAACCCGTCCAACACCTGCTGATGTTCCTCTAAAGCCCAGCGTTGATCAACTCTTCACCTGTTATGCCGTCGCAGGTCTCACTGCAATCATTCTCGTCCTCAAAGTTGTTCCCGTTTTCGTCGCAGCCACCGTAGATGAAGCGTAAGCACTTCCTGTCTTTAGGGTTGTAGTACCAGCGGTGGAAGTGTGCCCGACACGGGCCGGTGCGAGGAGGCTCCACGCACTGAGCTGCGGAGAACCAAACGGAGCTGGGTCAGAGTCCAACCCACTTTCTCCTGGAGGACTGATCACCATGGCAACCGGAGCAGAAACTCACCCTGGAGGTCGCTGACGTTGACGCTCAGCAGGCGGTTGAAGGTCCGGCTCACTAGAGAAGACGAGGAGGATCATTTCTTTAGCTGCCATGTTTCCAGGATTCAACTCAGAAGTTAGCTACGCCAACATTGTATTTAGTGGCAGCTAATGCTAATGCGCTAACTTCAACAATGTTGATAGCTACAATATGTCACAAAGACCAAGTTTTGTAGTTCTCACAGTCGATGACTAAAACCTCCTGCAGATGTCAAGGGGGGGGGGGGCAGCTCCAGGCCTGAGGGCCTCCTGCAACTTACAGATGTTACTTCAACACACCTGAGTCAGATACTGAGTCGTTAGCAGGACTCTGGAGAACCTGATGCACTGAGGAGGAGATTCAGCTGTTGGACCAGGGAGACATTAAGAGCTGCAGGACTCGGACCTCCAGGACCAGGACTGCCCACCTCTGAACTACACTAACGTTTCAGAATTTATCTGGAAAAATTAATTAGGGGAAGCTAGACGCATTAGCAAAAGCGCTCAATTACAAATAGTTTGCTCTGTTAGTGGTGCATTAGCGGATTAGCATATGTTCTACATCAGCTACGTTCCTCCAGTCCAAACTGGGAGAACGTAGCTGAACTCTAGCGCTGAGGGACGGTTCTGATAGCCTGTAATAAACTGCAGACTCAGCTAATCCAGACGGTCAGATGGTTTTCTTTAGCCTGTTTAGCCTGATGATTACCTTTTCATTGTGCAGCGTGTCTGAAGCGACCTCATTGAAAGGCCTCCAGAAGAAATCCGATCAGATTCAAGCTAAACTGAAATGGCCTTCAGACTCAGTAAATGACTTGATCTCATCCCAGTTTGCCCAACTGTCTCTCCAGATGCTGAACATTTTTAACTTTGTTTTGCTTTAATGTCAAATACGACACAGAGGTTTCCTGTATTTACGAAGCAATGCTGCACATTTCTCCAGTAAAGTCACAACTGATGGATAAACTGATCTTGTGTGTGATTACATTTGCTGCAGAGCTTTTCATCAGAGCCGTCGCTGCATTGGTTCACGCCGTCACACTCCAGAGCCCGGTCCAAACAGCAGCCGTCATCACAGGTCAGCTGATTGGGGCGGCACGGTGAGCCGCACTCCTCTGCACACACACACACACACACACACACACACACACTTAGACCAAACCCTCCCACAGTAAGCTGATATGAAGAGCTGAGTAGTGAGACTCACTTTGGGGGTTTAGAGTGATGCTCCTTTCTGAGGAAACTGAGGACAAAAGAACACAGATTGTGTCACCAGGAGCTGGTTTGTGTCATCAACATCAAAGGTGTGTGTGTGTGTGTGTGTGTGTGTGTGTTACCTGTGACTCCTCTGCAGGCTGACATACACTCTGTGTTAAACAGGAAGTTGTTCTTGTTGGGTAAACAGCCTCCGTAGATAAACTTCTCACAGCGGCGCGTCGTCGTGTTGTAAAACCACCGAGGGAACGCTGCGCGGCACGGGCCGGTCTTCGGCGGAACCAGGCAGTACACTGAGGGAGAGCATGACATCACTTCCTGTGAGTGGCTTCAAACATGACCCAGATTAAACAGCAAGCCGCCGAGCAGCTGGTGTAAACACGAACCCACAGCAGGGCGTGGTGAAGGAGTGCTGCGGTGTTGACCTCCTGGTAACCATGGAGACGCTAAGTGTTTCACAGCCAGGACCGCGGCTGTCACGGAGCTGGGACCAATCAGAACCAGGACCAATACTCCATCAAACAGTTTGACAAAACTCAGCTAAACTGCTAAACTAAAACGATTCTCAGATCAGAGAGCCGACCTGGCAGAGCAGGTTCTGCTGAGCAGGCCGTGTGAAACTGTGTGTGTGTGTGTGTGTTAAATAACCAGTCCAGCCAGTATGAAGAGAGGCGTTGATCATCAGCATGAAAACTGGGATTCAGTTCACCAAACATTTGCACAACAAATGCACTGATTCACGTTTCACTGCAGCTAAAAGCTGCAAATAATAAAATAGTTTTAAATCAGTGAAAAACTTTAACTGACAGAATCTGAACCAAGAGTTCAGAAACCAGTTAAATCAAGTATTTATGTCAATATATTTATTAAAATGTAACTTTACTGTCAGCAAATCCTTTAATCAACAGTGAGTGGATCCATAACAGGAAGTTTACCAGTTAAACCATTAACCCACTGGGAGCAGATCCCTCAGAAACCAAAGGGAGGTGACCAGAACAGTTAGTAGATCCCTGAATGGGTCACCTGACAGGAGGTTTGTCCTTAAAGCTTTCCACTGATGAGTGGATCCTTCAAAGAACCAATGGAAATAAAGAAATCATTCAAAACTGGTGCAGAAAGATTCCTTAAACGGTGAATCTGGATTCATTAAATGTTTCACCGCCGGCTAGTAGAACCCAATGGAAGAGACTAAGTCTTGAAATGGCCAATCAGAAGTTAGTAGATCCCTAAAGTTTTACCAGTCAAACTTTAAGGGACCGGCAGGCAGTGGATCCCTTAAACCGCCTGCAGGTTTCAGACGTTTCCCTTCAGTGCAGCTGGTTTTAACTGACGGTATTTACTGAGCAGCGAAGCATCAAAAACATGCAGAGCGCCGCGGCGATGGGAGCAGGGCAGGAAATCAGCGTCTAAACAATGAACAGATGGGAAGAGATCCATTACACCAGGCCGGCCCAGCGGACTCGTCCTCCACACCTGGAGTAAGACACGCCTCAACTAATCCACCAACAGGCAGCAGGATCATAAAGTTTACACCGTAACCCAGCGGTGCCCAAAGTGGGTCCTGGAGGCCCGGCATCTCTCCCTGGTGGTAGAAACAACCTTTCAGCTTGTCAATGTTCCTCTTAGATCTTCTAATGAGCCACCATTGGATCCAGGTGCGTTAAACCAGGGAGAGGATGCCGGGCCTCCAGGACCCACCTTGGACACCCCTGCCTTAAACCATCAACTAGAAGTCAGGAGATCCATCAGAAAAGCAACAAACTTTGTGAAAAGCTGACAAAGTTCAGTTCAAAGTTCAACCAACAGGAAGTAGATCCTGTTAGAAATGAATTGATCCCTCCAGGTCAGAACTGACTGAGGAGATTCCTTAAAAGTTTCCCACCTGGCAGCAGATCGCTTCAACACTCGACCGACCGGGAGACGACCCGTCAGCAAAACCCTGAGCCGATTCATGACCAACTTTAACTTTATGAATAAACTGTTAGATCCCTGAGAGGAGCGATCTGAAAACAGACGTCATGCTAAGGAATCTGTCCAGTTATCGGCAAACTGATCATGTGCATCAAACATCAGCAGCAAGGCCTACATTTCCCATGAGCACTCACAGCTGGACAGCTCTGGGGTGAGGACCGTGATGTTGACCGTGTCATGGCCGCTCTTCCCCTTGGAGTCTGTGACGGTCAGCTTCAAGACGTAGGAGCCCGGCTGCACGTTGGAGAGCCTCACCTGGTCGTCATGGTTGGTTTTCTGCAGGAAGTCAGAGGAAAACGGGAGAACTTAACGGGCCGGTCAGCAGAGAGACAGGAAAACACTCTGATGGATGGAGACACGTGACTACGACCTCAGAGGAGACGGAGCACAAAATAATTATACGCAAGTAAAAGTAAAAAGCATCCGTCCAAAAAATTAACCTATCAAATTATCTATCATTTAATATTTAAAAATCACATCATCAGACGGACCAAAACATAAAGTTAAGTGGAAATGTTGGCATTTCAAGAACGAAAATGACAAAAATTAACATAAGTGACAAAATCAGGCAAAATAAAATGTTTCCAAATCAGTTTCTTCAGAAAGTGCAGCTGTGTGTCTGTCTGGTGAGGTTTTGGTTGAAACACGTTTGTTTTTCATTCAGTGGGAAGAAAATCCAGAAATGAAAATAAGAGCAGAAATACTTCATGATAAAATGATCCAAGCAAAACTAAAAGGACAAAGTAGATTTTTTCAAAAAAAGTTACTCAAGTAAATGTAACTGAGTAAAAGTAACTAGTTCCTACCCAACTCTGAGCTCATGCCTGTTCAGACTGGACTCTGGGATGAATCGGGCCAGCCTGAACTCCCAGCAGCTCTAAATGGTTTGCTTTGACGTTCTACTGACCACCTGAGGACCAGGTGAAGCCCCGCCCCCTGCAGGTGTTACCTCCAGCTTCAGGCTCTGGTCTCCGCTCTGCAGAGTCCACTTGTAGTCAGAGATCTTAGCGTGGTGCAGCGGTATGCTCTCGGAGCCGTTGAGCGTCACGTTCTCTCCGGGCTGCAGGACGACGTCAGGGCCGGCGTTGGCGATGGGCGGAGCCAGCTCACCTGGGAAACAGCAGATCTGTTTATGACACGACACTGAGACAGCGTTTCCTCCGGAACAAACACTTGGACTCATTTTCTTATCGGAGCATTTCAGATGAATGTCCTCCTTGTTAAAGGGACAGTTCCACTCAGTGTCTTCACTTTATCAAACTTGAAAAAGAAACACGTCAGCAATTTGACAGTTGATTTAAGATGAAAACTATGATGGCTGCAAGCGCCGAAAACCATTGAAAAACAACCCATGAATGATGCAAACTCCAAAACCCACAAAACAAATGCAACAGAAAAATTCTGCAAACACAAGAAATGGAAACAAAAACAAACAAAAAACAACAGAAAATATGAAACGCTGCAAACTTTCTCTACAAAACGGAGGTCCTCCAGACCACTAGGGGGAGTCTGGAGGAGCTTTTATCTACACAAATATGCTGCTTTCATGAAATATTGAAAAAGGCATTAAGTGTAGTGTGCTTTTTCCATCTTTCTTTTGAATATTCTGCCTTTACTGAAGGTCTGGTGTCATGTGGTTTGGTGGTCGACTCCCTCTAGTGGCCTGGAGGACTTCCTTTTTCTAGAGCAAGTTTGGAGCATTTCAGATTTGCTCTTTTTCATTTTCCTCTTTATTTCCATTTCCTGTGTCTGCAGTGTTTTTATGTTTGCGCCCGTCATCAACAGTAGAAAATTCACAGAACGGGGAAATAAACCCCAATGAGACAGCAGCCAAGAAATTTCAAATTCACAAAACTATTTATCGTTGCAATTCAGCATTAATGACCATCAAGGACTAACAACATGCAGTGTTAGCCAAGGAAAAAAACCCTTTTAATCAGCATCCTGTCACAAGGACACAACTTATTCCCAATTCTTGGTCTTAATCTACATAAATAATCTCAAAGATAACGCCGACTCCAGCAGGCGAACAGCATCAGAGACTCACATCTTCAGGAACGGAGAGGAAATCAGCGAGCCTCTGATCCCAGACTTGAAACAACCGTCGTCCTTCAGTTTATTATCTTTCTTACAAAACGTTTTCAGCTGATTAACTCCTTGGAGAACATTTCAAATTCTAGCTGCTGGTGTCAAAACCATTTTATACACCTAAATTCTCTTGGATTGACTTTAAACAGAAAAACTGTGCCATCTTGAGATTTGCAAAGTGGTGACAGTGACGGGGAATAAGGCTCTCTGCCCAGGGCAGAAAGCAGCCAGGGGCATCACAAGCACGCTGCAGTTCTTAAAGTCATCCATCTGTTACGCAAGAAGTTTTCCTGTGGATGTTTACTTGTGGAGGACTGGGCGATAGTCAAGCAGATGTTGGTTTTCCATCTAGATGAAGGAGTCTGTCTCTTTAAAACTCAGTCTGACTGTGAAAACAACAAAAACTTAACAATTAAAGGCAGATCTCAGTTGACTCATATAAGCTGTTTCAGTTTCATAAAAAGTTTTAAAAGACAATTATTGATTGACAAAGTAAGAAAATTTAAAGAAATTAGATCTGGATCAATCATTCTGGTGATTTAAAACTCTCCTGCATCTCTCTCTGGTGATTTGTTGCTATTGATTAGGTATTGATTGGTGTTTGCGCCCTCACCTGGTGCCTCCAGGTATCTCTGGTACGTGCTCCTCCTAATGTAGCTCTTGTATCCGGCCTGGTTCACAAACCGACACACAAAACGATTTTTATGGACGCAGTCAAACAGGACGCACGTGCGCGTGTCCTGCGCTTCCTCGTCGCGCGGCTCCAGCAGCGCCAGGTTGCAGCGTGGGTCCTTGCAGCACTGCGTCTCGCACTCCTCATCCACGGACACGGCCTGCGTGTCCAGCAGAGCGGCGCCGTCCTCCACCGCGTCCTTCGCGTCCAGAACGAAGTTCTCACTGCCGGAGACGAACGCGTCGCCGCCGCTTTCGCATTGTTCTGCCGCGCCGCGCTGCGCGCCGCGGAGCAGAACCAGCAGCAGCAGAGAGGAAGTACAGAACCGGAACATTTCGGTCAGCTCAAAACTGACGAGGAAAATGGAGAAGAGTCCGCCTCAGTCCGACAGAAAACGGGAACGTTTGAGCCGCTCCTCAGCGCGCGCTGCTTTGGTGTGTCTCACCTGTTGCCTGACAGGAAGACAAAACACACAGCAGGCCAATGAGGTGACGCGCCTGTGACGTCACTCAGGTGTGGCCCACAGAAAGCAGAGGACAGGTTTCAGGGAGAGGAGCAGAAAAAATTGGTGGCACTGCAGAAATGGATCCCACTGTGAGCAATTCCTGTTTTCACCACAAACCTGGAGAGAAAATCAAAACATTTAATGTCGTTTTAAAGAAGGAAGAGGATAAATCTACACATTGGCAAGTTTTATCTCCTGTGACTACAAACGGATAAGCTCATTTCATTTTTTTTTTGACTGGTTCATCCAAAGTCACAACAAGTAGATGTGCGTTGATTTTATTCCTATATATATTTGAAAAATACTTATATTTGTCAGTTTGTTATCTTTCAGAGGGTTTTGAGGAGAACATCTAACCTAAACAAATAAAAATACATTTTTGTTAAAAAAAACGTTTTATTTGATTTTTTTTGGTTTAGGTTTTGTCTTATTAATGTTAATTTATTCTTGCTCTTTTATTTCTTTTTCAACAAAATAATTATAAAAAGAATAATTATAATTGGAATAATACTAATAATACCTCTAGTAATAACTCTATTATTATTATTATTATTATTAATTATTACTATTATTAGCAGTAGTAGTAGTAGTTTCTCTAGCCCTTTTTTAATATATTGAAAATTCTACTCACTGACATAAGTTAATTATGACTGTTGATAACGGCAAGTTCTAAGGAAAATATTGGAACAGCTTGAGACCAGTATAAAAGCAATATTAAAGATCAAATTATTGCCAAAAAAATGAGTTAAAACAGAATATTTATAGTGCAGTACAAGTTTAGCCAGTAGGGGCGGTGCAACACCCTGGGACCGATCATATGCACCAGAGGAAGCCAGCTGTGACGAGAGCGGGTTGTTTGAATCTTGTTTTGGTCTCCTTCATAACACTTCCGGTAAGAAAACTTGTTTTATTATTGTTCTGTAATGAATACTTGAAGCAAAACGTGAATCCTTTCTTCGCTGGTGTTCACAGTAAGCATTTATGAGTCTAACGGTTCGTTCGAACGATTTTTATCCACGTCTCTGACGTTTTCAGCCGAATTTCACTGAAAAACCGGCGAATTTTAGTATAAATGTGATTACTGACAGTAAGAACGCCAACATTTGTGACGCTAAACGTATATACGGCCTAATAAAAGCCCTTTATCAAATTCGGCTCAGAATAAACAACAACCACAAAGTGATGATTTCCATAAAATCGGACGGCTGAATCCCAAATCCAAGATAGTGGAATAAACTGGTAGTTTCCAGATACCCTGGTTTAATTAAGCCTGGGCTGAGTTCCACAAAAGCAGAAGCACATAAGTTACCATGGTAATTTATCCCGTGCAGCTGTCCTGCTCCATGCCAGGCTAAATTAATCCTAGTCCCGTAAGCGCTCAGTCAGCGTCATAACGATCAGAAGCCAATATGTTCCGTTTTCTTACCTGTCTTTTTTTAACATTATGGCTTAAAATATCACTGAATCATGTTGGCAGCTGTATTATTATTTTAACATTATGTGCATTGTTACTGTTCGATTATGTTTATGAAAACTGCCGTTCTAATAACGTTTACAACCTAAATTAACTTTAGTTTTGGCACATTATTAAACAAATGCACATTTTAAGTCACAATATTTCAGACTTGTACTTATTTCAGTCATAAACATACCTTGTGTGTCTATCAAGAGGGCTGCCAAAAGCTACATACATTTTATCTCCGTCACAACTTATCTTATTTCTTTAGTTTGCCGTTGAGCTGCTTTTGCGCTAACCGTTACGCGGGAAGTTGCCCCTTCAGAATAAAAGCATGACAACTCAAACAGGAGGTTTGCCATAGTTAGAAATAATTAAAGATGATGGGCGATTTTTATGGTTTCTCTTGCAGAATTGTCTCTTTTCTTTCTTTTTTTTTTAGATAATTATTGCACAAATGCCTTGTAAATTATTATTATTTTTTTTTTACATCACTTGAATATTCAACTAATTTTGAGATGAGAAGGCTAATTTTCTTTAACAATTATGAGCTTGTTGATAGTGATTGATTCTTTGTTTCTGATCGATGCAGGTGCAGAGATGGAAGGATTGTCCGTCAGCTCTCTGTAAGTGAAATCTGTAATTTAAAGCTAAAGCAGAGCAGCTTTATAACGTTTTTTCAAACTAAATAAAATATTACAGTTTACTAACTGTGATTTAAAGAATCAGTTGAACTTTAAGTATTATAGATTATAAATCAAATTATTTGTATAATTCTGTTGATTCTGGTTAATAAAAAACAGCAAAATTAAAATTTTTACAGTATTACACATCACTAAAAATTATATATTTTTAAAATAAAAATAATTTATAGTCTTAAGAGTCATGAAGAAGACAGTTGTCACATGTTTGACAAGAATTTTAAACCAACCTCTAATGGTAATAATTAAAGAAACTGGCAATATTTCAACAAATTATTGGAAAGTTGAGTGGAAGGAAAAAGTCACACAAACAGGAATATTTGGTTTTAATCAACTATTAAAACAAATATTAAAGTAAACACTTAAAATGTGATATTCCGGGTGTAATATATGTACAAATTGTTAAAAGAAATGATCTGTTTGATGGCTACAGATCAGCCAATCAGAGCACGGTGCAGGTGAACATGGGGGCGGGGCTTCATGATGGGGGCGTGGCCAGCCAGTGGAGCCCTTACTGTAAAGAGGACCTGATGAGAGGAGGGGAGGAGCTGTGCTTTGAGGAGCTGCGGGCTGAAAGATACAACCAGCAGAAACAGAAGGAGATGGAAGGTGCGTTCGCTGTCCTAATGATGCCTTCATTGCCTGTGGGAAACGAGAGTTGGTGCTTCAGTTTCAACTTCTGGTTGCTTCCTGCAGAGAAGATGCGACACCTGAAGGAGCAGCAGGAGCAGCTGAGTCAGGAGCTGGAGGAGAAGAAGAGGCTGCTGCTCAGAAAGTCCCAACAGGTGGGTTCTGACCCGGTTCTGGTTCTGCTCACTGACTATGGCCATGGACTCACAGTTCTCTTTCTCCTGTCAGATCAGCAACGTGGATCAACCTGCTGCTGCTCCCTTCAAAATACTGGATGAGTCTGGTTCCAAAGAGTCCGTCAGGTAACCAACTATAACCGGATCAGAACTGGACCGGAACCAGAACTCCCCCATCTCACCATCTGACTGTTGTTCTGCAGGAAGTCGGAGCCGTCCTCAGACGAGCTGCCAGACGACGTCTTCCTGCGACCCGATGAGAAGGGACTGTGTGTGAGGGTCCAGTTTCCAACCCGACCAGACCAGAACCACCAGCAGAACCGGCCACCAGGTGACCAGAACCTGAGCGCTGGAGCAGGAGATGCTTCTAAAATGATCCGGATTTTATTTTCCTGATCTTATGACTTAACTTAAATTAAGTTGTAATTTCATTACAACTTAATTTAATTTTACGAGAATAACGAAAAAATTCTAAATATTATGATAAAAAATTGTATCATAATATTTTGAGTTTATTCTCATGATAGTAGAACTTTATTTTTTAAATTTAAACTGTATTTTCTTATTACTTTTAAAAAATCATAATATTACAATAATAAAGTCTGTTATTAAAAAAATTATAATATTTTGGCTATATGCTTGTAAAATAGCAACTTTATTCTCAGATTATTACAAATTTATCTTGTAATTTAAAACCAAAAATGATTAGCTTGTTTCCAATACTCCGTCGTAGAATTCAACACAAAACATGCCGAAGAGACTCTGATTGTTCTGCTGAGGCAGCAAAGGAAAAATGTTTTATGAATAATGAAAATACACAACCTGACAGACATGTCACAATATAAAGTAAGAAAAATAACAAGAAGTAAAATGAAGAAGTTGCTGAAATTTTGATGATTTAACCTCAAAATTCTCCTGAAACTTCCTGGTTTTCAATCATTTTCTTTAAATTCTGTTAAACTCAAAGGATTCATGGTTTGATTTTCCCTCCATCAGATCAGGCTGGTGGTTCTTATGTGTTCGGTTTGCTGACGCCTGTCTGATCTCAGGTCAGCCGAGTCGGACTGAGCGGGACCTCCGGACCGAGCGGGACCTCCGGGCCGAGCGGGACCTCCGGGCCGAGCGGGA